>NC_045154.1:11875262-11897762 GCF_900700415.2 Clupea harengus | reverse complement strand
TAAAATAAAAAATCATGCACAATAAATTTGTGACACCGTCAGACTAAGCAAAGCACTGTTAACGTTTCGCAGTAAGGCGCATTTTCTATCCAGAGCTTTGACATGTACTTTTAAAAACAGACACCGCAATGTGAAAGCAGCGTAAGGATTAGGTGAATAGACAGAATGGTCTAACCTTTAGGGTGTACACCTCAGCACACCCCACACACTCGAAGCACTTAGAGCCTGTATTCAGCATTATGAAGCACTAGACCTCTAGACATATAGCAGTGGTAAGGTTTTGGATGATGATGGCGTATGGTAGTGTTGGCGCTCCTAATGCCAAAGCTGCTACACTAAGTCCCGCGGTTGTTTGTTGAATGCTCGGACATGTTAAGACTAGAAGCGGAGTATCTGCGCGTGGAACGTGGTACTACTGCTGTAAGCGCCATGCCTCAGAGCACAAGGTGTGGTACCAGGACCCATGGATGTTTGGTAAATGTTTGATCACGTTAAGATTGTGATCTGTATACTCAGATCAGCAAGCTGTAGGTGTCTGGTGAATGTTTAATGGATTTTTTGGTGAGTGATTGGTGAGTGTCTGAAGAATGTTTGGTGAGTGTTTGATGAATGTTTTGTGACTGTCTGGTGGATGTTTGGTGAGTGTTTGGTGAATGTTTGATGAATGTTTGGTGAATGTTTGGTGAATGTATGGTGCATGTATGTATGGTGAATGTATGGTAAGTGCCTTGTCATGAGTATTCTGCAGCTTAGCTCAACTTAACTTCCTTCACACGTTAGTCGCACATCCAATGAAATCAACAAACTAGAATACTCTCTGGGTTTAACTTAGTTAAAACATACATTCTATGATTGGATGGAAATTCTTCAAAACATAAACAACACTAACAAAGCAAAAAAAGAAAATATTATATTATCAAAATATTTATGGGATTCACTCACCATTACTGCACACCAAGGAACAAAAATGTTCTAAATAGGAAATAAGTTATCATACGGTAGCTTTGTGACACAGAGATTTACATTATATACATTCACTTTTTAAATAAATGTGTTGGTTTAATCGGTGGCTCCTTTTCTACAGAGTTCTTCCATTCATTAGAAAGCTTTCTCTGTGAGAGGAATCAAGAGCCCTGTTGGTCGTTCCTCTTGTGTCAAAGAAAAGGCCCAGCCGATGAGATTGCAGTAAGGCTTTTCAAAGTCCCTGCCAACGGTCTGACTGGACAACAGCGAGCTGTCTCCTTCAGAAGGGGATTTGTCCTTCACTAGAGAGATGGCAGACGTCCACACTTTGAAAAAAAAAAAAACAAGGAAATAAAAATATATATAATATATATATATATACTTATAAAATGAAAACAAAAGATAGGACAGGAGAGCTGAATTGTCATGTCATCATGTCAGAATATGAAAAGCCAACGTTTAATCCTGTGTTGTCTTCTTTTTCTTTGATTTTAAGCATTTTTGTTATTATTTGTTTGTATTTTTTTTTTTTTTTTTTGAAGAGTGTTGTTTTTACGAAAAAAAGACAGACTTTTCCTCTTCATACAGTATAACTGTACAGTTTTAAATGCAGGTAAACAAAATGTAAAAGTGCTTTTTTTAAAGACTTTATCCAGTGTATCCAAAGGTTTTAGCAGGCACTTGAGTCTCTCCCCGTGTAGAAGGTGTGTGACAGCGGAGTGTTAAGGTTTGTGTTGTTTTGGGATATTCCTGGGATGTGATGTTGTTCATCCGTGGGGGAGCGCAACCGGATCCAGGCAGGACCTATTCCATGGTCAGTTGCCATCTTAGACACAGACAGACAGACAGGCGGACGGACGGACGGACAGACGGACGGACAAACGGATGGACAGATGTCCACACCGGCTGCGGAGCGCTAGCCCAGGATGTCCAGGTAAACAGGCGTTGCCTTGCCTAAGGCGTAGAGGATTTTCAACATGTCTTTGATGTTGATTCGCTGCTGAGGCTCCCTCTGCCAGCAACCCAACATGACGTCGTACACCTCCTTAGGACAGACACGCGGCCGCTCCAGAACACGGCCCTGAGTAATACACTCAATCACCTGGGAATAGACGGAGAGGGAGAGAGAGAGTGAGAGAGAGGAGAAACTGGTAAGAAAAGTGTATACAGTCTGCAAGGCATGAAAGATGTACCGCTAGATGCTTTCACAGTAACACGAAGAACCAGTGAGATACCAAGGCCATGACACCTGAAACGGTCAGGTAATGATTAGAATTTAAAGCCCTTAGGGCAGCTTGTTCTGGCACACATTTGCACCGGGACAGAGCCGGATCAGAACCACATCTGTACCAGATCAAAAATGGAGCTGGGGTGGGGCACTGTGGCGCAAGCCGATAAGCCCCCCATTTACGGGCTTCATTGCCCGCGGGGACACAGGTTAAAGTCTGGCTTGATGTCGTTTCCCGGTCCTCTCCCCACCTCTCCCCACCTCTTCTCCGCCTCGCTTCCTGTCATCACTTCACTGTCCTGTACGATTAAAGGCATAAAAAGCCCAAAATAAATCTTAAAAAAAATAAATAAAATGGAGCTGGGGTGGGCTCACAGTGAACCGACTCACTCACTCCTCTTCCAGAGGCCCGGCTCAGGGCACGTTAACATGGTTGACGTTGATCGCCATCACAAAAAGATATTTATGAATTAAGATAAACTTAAAGTTAAGTCGGTATGAATGTTGGATTTGGAAAATCAAAGTGTAAAGCCATCAGGGCGGCGCCCTGCAATGCGTAAGCAGAAGCAAATCCAAAAGGTGTGGCGGGTGAGGAAAGGCAGAAGCGCTGGCCACCAGTCGAGGTTGGAGAGCCTTTTAGAGCTCCGAACCAGGAAGTAATTACTGATATTCAGGACACCTGCATCACCTCCATCAGCAGGAGACACAGGTAGCACATGGAAAAGAGGAGGAGCCAGACAGGGCCTTGATACCTCTGACTCCTCATTCCTGTTAACTTCTCAACCATACACTCCAACAGCAGGAAAGACTCTCGGTAGGGGAGACTGGGACCAGCATATAATTTATATAGTGGGCTTGGTTTACTTATTATGCACATATTGAGCATAACTGTCAATGGGTTATGCAAATATTTGCTTTGTTCAAACATGGTCAAAACCCATGATGCACAGCACAGGGTATGGAGCCAGTGTATTCAGTGAGGCACTGCACTGGCTCAATTTTTTATGTGCTCACATTTTAAATGGAGATCATGTGAGAAAGACACACACACACAAACTCCGAGGCTATGTTCCTTTAATTGTTCTCCTCTCGTCATCTTGGCTTAAGTCTTAATTGCTTCCACTCACATTTTAAATATGGTGCCCATGAGCGACACAAAAATAGGAAAATTTCCGCCAAATGCTTAACATCATTCTGTGATTTCCTAAAAGGCCTGTGAATCACCACTTCCTCTCTTTATCATACTCCAGAACATTCTTTTCGCACCTGACTGCAGACCATCCAGGGCAGCTCTTATGCAATATTGAAGACCAGAAAGTGAAGGACTTCAGAGAAGCTGGTGATTTGTAAATGAAGCCCTTCCCAACCCACTAATGGCACTAGCTGATGGCAGCTCTTAGCTGCGAGTCCCCTTGTAAAAGGGATGGTCTTATGGTTCTAGCCCCAAAGGGGCTCCAAATGATAGCCAACAGTTCCCCTTGTGGAAGATGTACACAAAGAATCCTTTGCTCGATGTTTTCTAGTAGTTGAAGTGTAAGTCAGGATGTTAGGATACCATAGCATTTTTACCATAGCATAAATTAATGTCAACAAAAACTGGTGCAAAATAATATAATGTAAACATACATGAGCTCTTCCTCAACCGTTTTCCTCAACACCAAACAGTAGCCTTGTGATCCCTTTGAAGTGAGAGGCAGGAGGCTTTTGGACAAAACACTCAGGCATGCAGTATAATGTTTATCTACGTCAGTCTACCTCGTTATTGGCCAGCTGGAACCAGGGCTGTTTTCCGTAGGTGAAAATCTCCCACAGGATGACGCCGAAGCTCCACACGTCGCTCTCAGTCGAGAACTTCCTGTACATGATGCTCTCAGGGGGCATCCAGCGAATGGGCAGCATGGTGTGACCTCCGACCTTCAAAAAAAAAACAAAAAAAAACACAGAAATCATTAGCACTAGCACAAATGCTGCAAATTGTGACTGCGATATTATATAGTGTATATATAGATAGTACAATGGTCAACATAAATGTAAACAACCAAAATACGAACGTACAGTTCTGAATTTTTAATGCTTAGTTCTGCAACATACATTAAGCACATGCAATAATACTACTCATTTGAATCAGTGTTTGGGATCTTCTATTAAAAGACCCTAATGTGTAGTGTGTGAGGTCATTTGCCCTCAGCTCCAGTGAAGCGTAACGAATCAGTGAAGAAGAGGCTGATATTTCACCTCAGCCTAGATAGATGATTCCCGTAGAGCAAGAGGATGGGGGAGAAGAACATTTCTATTAAAGGAGCCTGAAAGCTTCAAAGCACTTGTGGATATAAATGAAGTCTGTGCCATAAGTGAAATCTGCAGAGTCCGTCCCTGAAGCCAGAAATTAATTGATTAAAACAACCAGGCATTAATCATGTCTCCCCTCCCCAATTCTCTGCCCCCATACTCATGCACACATACACACACACACACACGCATAACACACACAATCACAATGAAATGGAAGGCGGTTTAAAATCCATTTCTGTCGAGCCTCGACAGTGCTGTGTTAATTACAGGCCCTGGTCCGAGAGACGTGTCGATGACGGCCATGCCATTACTGCCAATTTGGAGCCTTAAGTGGGCAGTGGCATGTTAATTACCAAGCTCTGTAGGACTGTGCTCACACCGTGGCCACGGTCGCAACGCGGTCACGATCGCACGGCAATCACGATCAGATGGCGGTCGCGATTGCACCGCAGTCGAGGAGAGAAGGGATGAGAGGGGGTGGGGGCAGGGGTGAGACCTTCTGCACAGGGATGATATGTGGCCTGTCTGTCTCGCCTGACAGCAGCACCACACAGCCATGTTAACATTAATGGTGTTGCACAACACCATCTGACACTGGCGGAAACTCTCGCAAGAGAACTGTGTGAATATTTCCATGTGCTGACGATAACACTGTCAAGACCTTGGTGTTCCACTGTTTCGGCATTCTCTAGTTTGCTCTGTGAGATGGCATACGGTGTGAGTGTGTGTGTGTGTGTGTGTACTGTGTGTGTGTGGTGTGTGTGTGCGCATGTTTTGTATGCTGTCTTTTCCTCATAGAGCAGGCGGCTTTGTCTCTGTGCAGCCATGCCACAGGGCTTGCCCTGATAAATGTGCTTCACATCCCTAATAAATATTTACACACACACACACAAACACACAGACACAGTTCTTCAGAGTCGCCTCTCCCTTTCAAAGGGACTGAGTGTTTGTGTTTGTGCTCGTGTGTGTGTGTGTGTATTTGTGTGCGGCTGCTTGGCAGATTAAATGAATTGATTGAATTTCTATTAATTTAAATGGCTTTTCCGCGGCACAAAGCAACCCTCACCCACATTGGGTTTTCTGGGGCTCCGTGGTTGACTGAAGAAGCATACCAATAAGTCAGCCTCGGTCCCCTTCTCCCCGAGCGGAATTATAACTGGCAGGACGCTGACAGAATCCCACCACGGTCTCAAAGGGCAACTGTGTAGGCGCGGCACAATTAGCACGCTCTGGGGAAACGGCGAGCACACAGCACTGCTCACAAAGCCTGCTCTACTCCAGCTAATTAATACATATTTAAATCAATATTATGGCCTGAGCGTCATTATCTTCTGAACGCAGGTAATGTTAATTGGGGGGAGGGGGGGGGGGGCTGAGAGTCAGTCAGTCCTGCACCCACCAACGCCCTTTCGCCCTCCCACCCACACACACACACACATTTAAAAGTTTTACAGGCCCCCACACACACAAGCCCTGTTCCTGTAGAGAGATGCTTTGTTTCTGTGAACACATCATTAAGGTTCCATGAACTATCATTGAAATAAATGAACAAAATTTGAATACAGTAGATAATATTGATACAGTGGTTGATAGTGCTTGATATTACTTTGGTTATGATGTAGATAATGATATAGCCATGACAACTGATGAATAATTTGGGTTAGACGTCCTGGGGGTGAAACACAGTCCATTATTTATCATAACAATACAATACACTACAGCACTGAACTTTACTTATGGTTTATAAATGGTGAAGTTCACGGTTTGTTCGGATTTTGTTCTGGTGAGAAGGCTCTGGTGAGAAGACTTACAGTCGTGCATGTGTAGTGAAGATGTATAATGCATGTGTACATTTCAAAGTTTTCAAGGTGGAAATAACGTATATATATTTTTTTACTTTGTTATTATAGTTTAACATTGTGAGTGGAACATTGTTTGACATGTCTACATTGATTTAGGTCAAGCATTTGGTAATGTGGAGCAATTCAAATAATAGTGTGTTTAGTATAGTGAGCCACTGGCTTTAGCTGTATAGCTTCACACACACAGAGTGGAAGCTTGTCGCTTTACCTCATCTGAATTACAGAGCTCTGGTGTGTTCCTCTGTGTGTGGTGTGGTGAAGTGTGTGCAGGGTGGGCAGGGGGTGTTGTGTAGACAAGCACAGTCCTGCACTGGACTCGAACTTCCAACCTCAGACAAGGGAGGCGGGCGTGCTAGCAAGAAGTTGTTGACTGTCTGATGACTGTATGTTCTGTGTGCGTCTCCACAGCTGCATTACAGAACACATTACAGTACTTTAATTGTGAGATCCTTCAGATGAGATGCAGTGGGCTGTTAGATGTTTAGAGACCTTTTTCAGGTAGCAACAAACAATAGCACAGCAGCATTCCATACTGTTGAGAAAAATAAGGGTCAGTATTTTAGTGTGCAGTATTTTTGAGAACGTGTTGTAATAAGCCCAGGAGCAGACGTGACGTTTTGACTCCAATTAGCGCCTCCATAGACCTGGAATTGAGAGTGAGAGGTTGGTTAAAAAGCTTCTTCGTGGATTCATATAGCAAAGCGACAAGTGTGAAAATGATGTACAGGGTGACAGTGATGAAGGCGGCGGTTGACAGCCCGGTCACATGCTGACATACGCACGCACCAGCATGTGAGCGCACACACTGGAACGTCTCTCTTAAAAAAAAGAGGCTTCTAGAATGTTCAGAATGTCACATATCAAGTCTACTTGAAACACACTTGTGCCTGCGAGGGAGAGTATTTACTGCAACAATGGAGTCTGATAATGAGGAAATTACTTGCGTTCTAAAATAGGATTCTATTTTTAGAGTCATTTTGTTTTAGCATTTTCTGGTGATTAGCGCTTGTTGGTTCCTCCTGCCTTTCTCGTCTAATTAGTCACAACTCATTTTATTCTGGAGTTTGAAAGACACGGCTGTCTTGACATAAATAGGCCAACTAGGCTTAAATGAATGCGTTTACTCATACAATACCCACAACTCTAGTCACACATGTTATTTCCTGCAGCGTTTGGGTAACTCTAACTGAGGTAAATCTCACCCTGCCTCACAAAAGCCAGCCAGACTGATCAGAACACCCCCTTCTGCCCCAGGCTGCATTATTAGGAACGTCAGTATTATTTAGGGGCTGATGGAGTCTGCTGTTAAATGCCAGAGAAGCAGATGCCTCTGCATTCACGTATCCACATCCATCACGGAGGCATTATGAGCTCCATGCGTTTCATTAAGCAATCTGTGTGCTAAATCAGAGGCGTAATGAGAAATCTACCTGCGAGTGATTGATACGGTTTGAAATGCAAGCGTATTGAGAACACCAGAGAGCGACTTCTCAAATAAATTATGTCTTCATTGTGATCGCGCGGCCCTGTACAGAATGTCTGCAGGATGAATGAGCTTTCAGTGGACACTCAAAAGTTCATTAAGTGTGCTGCTCAAAATAAATAAAGTGAAGAAGGAGAAGAACAAGGTGTGCATTCCAGTGGCTGTCCACACCTCTTCTTTGACCTGCCCTGAATTTAAAAGAGATCAGTTTAGGCATGGTTGGGTGATCAAAAAAGAAATATATTACTGGAAATCTTAATCTGAGAGAAAAAAAATTATTAAAAACCATTTAGTTAGTTAGTCATTCACTAACTAGGCATTATTTAGCATAGCCCATCTGACAGTGAGGTCTATTTTGAGTCAGTCGGTCAGTCAGTGAGTCAGTCAGTCATCATGACTCTCTCTCTTCTCTGTATTCATGCTCCCTCTGGACCTTGACCAGAAATGGCCATTTGTAATGTCCGCTAAAAACAGCCTACCCTGTAGTAATCGGTGCTATAGATGTCTCTGGACATGCCGAAGTCTCCGATCTTCACCAACAGGCCGTTGCCCACCAGGCAGTTGCGCGTGGCCAGGTCTCGATGCACAAAGTGCTGGGAGGCCAGGTAGACCATTCCGGCGGCGATCTGAGAGGCAATGTGCAGCATCTGAGACAGGCCCATATCCCCAGTGGTCTGCAGCGGCTGTCCGTCAACCAGGATCAAGGCATCCGGCCCATGAGCTCTGCGGGAGAGAGAGAGAGAGAGAGAGAGAGAGAGAGAGAGATGTTGGGGCGGTGGAAGCCAGCCAATCAGAGGAGAGGTGATGACGGTGAGGTGATGTCACGGTGCACTCCCATTGGTGCCATCATGGCATTCAGTGAGTAACTAAGACTGGTACCATTAAAAATACACAAGCCCCAGATCTGTGCATTATTGAAAAGGCTCATGAACCTCAAGAACGGCAAAGAAACTGCCTGCTGCTCATAGTCTAGTATAATAGGACCAATCCTACGTCTATAGTGAGCCTTTCACATAACAGACCTAAAAGCCTTACTCATTTGTGGCAGTGCAGGAGTCTATTATAATGAAATCCTTTGGACCCTAAGCAGCCCTGTGGGGCATCTGGTGGTATTGTAAGAGTATGTTTAGATTTAATTGAAATAAAAAACTTTTTTTACTATATTCCTTTTACTTTCTTGTTATTATTGCTGAGATCTAGAATATAATCATACATTCCACTTTTGCCTCATTCTTTTTAGTTAGGTGAAATATACAAAAATATCAAGGCATGGCAGACTACCTAAACAGGCCTTAGGGTTTGAAGTGTTAACCATAACCAAGACCTTCCGAGTGTGTGTGTGTGTGTGTGTGTGTGTGTTTGTGTGAGTATAGGGCAGGTATTTACAATGAGCCACCAAGAATAAAAAAAAACTCAGAGAAACAGCAGGTCCATTTAGCATGCTTGTTTAGAAAATACCTGGAAGCTTTGAAATGTTTGAAATACATACATAATAGCAGACTGAGAGCTTTAGCATTTGAAGTTTGATGCTATACTATAGCTACATCCAGGTGAAGTGTTCAGCATAAGACGATTCTTAGAGACCGTCAGGGAGGCTTCAATATGAGGGAAGATTAAATTCTAATACATAAAACAATATGTGTATAGTTAAAAATGTGGTTAAACTAAAAGGGTAGCAGATTTCTATACAAAAAGAAAGAAAGAAAAGAAAAATAAACATTATTTCCCTCCTACATCAATTTGTATAAAATTCCACAAATGCATTCCTATTACTGCGCATAACTCAAAACTGAAAGGGAAAAAAAGAGGGAGCCTTTTGTGGTTTTCATTTTGCATTGTGTGCACTGTCTTCTGTTACTAACGGGCCCGAGATGATGTGATAAACTTTTTCTATTAAGACGGATCACTTCAATTATCCCGCTGCAAAAAGCAGAGAGCTAAAACACCAAGAGCTCAAACTGAATTATTGAAAGGCTTCTAATGAAAACGACTGTGCTGTAGTTTCATTTTATTTGCATTACACTCTAAGACAATGGCCTGCCCCCACTGCTATCGTAGGAGACCGTGAAGAGATTTTAGTCTTTTATCCTGTTGTTTTGGCCTTGTCATGTACATATGAGATGAGTCTGTTCAGCCTTCAATATAACAGCATATATAGTAGCATTTGTAAAACAGACAGGGTACATCTGCAAGGGTGGGGAATGAAGTGTTTGTGTTATTCAATATAAGGCTGCCTCTCCCTTCCTCAGTGTTTAACAGAAGCAATAGGCAGTCTCTCTCTCTCTATCTCTCTCTCTCTCTCTCTCTCTCTCTCTCTCAAACACACACACACACAGACACACACATAAAGACACTTTTTAAAAAGGTTTGCTACATAACAATAGGGACATTAGAATCATTTCTGCTTAACATGAATCTGTGTATGGCAAACAGCTCTGCCAGGATTTTCAAAATGGAATAATTAAATCAGCGTTATGTATTCACACTATTTTGTCTGTTTTGTTTGTACTGCAGATATGTAAAGTTCCAACTATGTGTCTTCTTGCTCCTTTGACTCTGGAGGCCAAAGAGTTTGCCTGAGGCAGACATGTCATGGTTTTAAACCCCCAGACTACGTTTCTAAAAAAATACAAACATGCTGCCAAGGCATAAAAAGAGCAAGGTGGGACATTATCTTTGCTACTTTTGGCACACTAGTCAACATCTGGTCCTCATCATGTACAGTAGCCTACCACTGTATAGGCTTAGGTAAGCTAAATGGCTGGCTGGATGGATGACTGTACAGGCTAACGTTAGCTAAATGGCTGGCTGGATGGATGACTGTACAGGCTTACGTTAGCTAGATGGCTGGCTGGATGGATGACTGTACAGGCTAACGTTAGCTAGATGGCTGGCTGGATGGATGACTGTACAGGCTAACGTTAGCTAGATGGCCGGCTGGATGGATGACTGTACAGGCTAACGTTAGCTAGATGGCTGGCTGGCCACTACAGCAGTTTGTAACTTCTGTTTGACCTTAGCTGATAATGTGTTTAACTTTTTACATTTGCTTACTTAGCCTACGTGTGTAGTCAGCAGATTGTGTTTTAAATAATGCTGACTTTAGATTTTAAAAGTGATTGTCAGTTCATCATTTTGACATTTACTAACCTAAAATGTGTACATTTAAACACACACACACACACACACACACACACACACACACACACACACACACACACACACACACACACACACACTCACACTCCCTTACCTGAGAAACTTGTTGAGGTCTCCGTGCTTCATGTACTCAAATACCATAATGAGAGGGTCTCCGTCCACACACACTCCATAGAACGTCACAATGTGCTCGTGCTGCAGGTTGGTCAATAACTCAGCCTCTCGCTGGAAATCCTTCCTCGCTGCCAGTGTTGGGTCCTTTAAAGTCTGTGAGTGAGTAGAAAACAAATAAATAATTAAGAAAGTGAGTTCTTAAGTGAGTTAGTTAAGTGTCTTAGAGGTAAGTTCAATAAGTCAATTAGGTTGTCAGTCAGGAGAAATCTACCCAGCTCACCATTTAGTGACTTGAGTGTTTTTCTCTTGTACCATGAAAAGGTTACAAAACAAGTCTAAACAACAAAATAAAGATAATACAATTCAGGGCTGTTAGTTATATTATTTCAATTAGTGAGTTAGTGAGTGCTTGCATTAATTACACATTGAAAAATGAATGCAAGTGAAGGACAGCATGCTTTATAGCTGGAAGTTCACTTCCGAGATATTGTGACAATAATGGGTGGTAGCTATTGCCATGGTAACGCCATCATACTGCCCTCAAATTAAGGCCCAGAGTCTCCATGTCTCCGAGTGTCTCTGCTCTCCCTGTGGGCGATAATGAGCAAATGTGCTAGGCAAAGGTCAGAACCCAGAAACAGAACTGACTGTCAAAGATATCTGTTCAGCTTTCTGCCGCTGTCTGTATACTGCCACTGGCCAAAAATGGAATCCTTGTCATGTGTGTCACAAATATCAAAGTTGCCTCTTTTGGACAACCGTACACCTGTATGGCAATCTTGTTTACCTGTACCACGTAGTTTTTTAATGGATAAAAACATCTTCCACATAAGACAAAACCTTGCACATCACTCAACGTGTTGGCGTGCATTTATGACGCTATGATGAGCACCTCCTGCGGTGAAAAGAGACTCCCTCACACACAAATTCTCCCCCCCCTGTGATTTAGGTGCCATTCAGGCAGACAATGTGCTCTCATTGAAGCCTTGTGATGCTATGGGAAGGGCTGAATTTACGGGGTGACCATCCGAGCTCCCTCCCAAGACACAATTTATCAAGGATAATGAAGAGAGTGCTCTGAACGAACGTGTTGTAGAGATACTAGCAGCTCTATAAGACTAAAGCAGTGACTATGCTATGTGTGTGTGTGTGTGTGTGTACGTGTGTATGTGTGTGTGAAAAGAAAAAGTGATCCCTGATGAATCTTGACTTGTGTAATGTGGAATTAAATTAAGTATATAAATTGTGTGTTTAGGTGTATGCGTGTGTGTGTGTGTGCGTGTGCATGTGTGAAAAAAAGATTTGATCCCTGATGAAACTTGACTTGTGTAATGTAGAATCAAATAGAGTATATAAAGTTTGTGTTTGTGTTTGTGTTTGTGTGTGTGTGTGTGTGTGTGTGTGTGTGTGTGTATGTGTGTGAGAGAGAAATTATGCCGATGCTCGTGATGATGGTGGTGATGATAATGGTACTGAGGAGAGGGCTCAAGTGATGGGGAATCTGCAGCTTCCTGCGGCCAACAACACGGCTGCACGGCTCCACTGAATTACATTGCTTCTGAAATGTTTACAGTAAGATCAGCTGCCACACTCAGGACAAACAACTGCCTCACAGGGAATCACTTCAATACCATTCACTACGTGTTGAATCGCACACGCCAAGAGAACTAACCCACATGACTACAAATTCATGATCCATATAATACTGGCCTTGAGGGGAAAAAATTCGCTGTTTTATCCAGATGGCTTCAATCTCCTGCTCCCAAGCCCAACCTCTGCTGGCCAGCCCCTGCCTCCAGTGTCTCTGGTCTACTGTCTGCTGTGCTCTATCAGGCCAGGGCCCCTCAGGAGAGATTGGGATTTCTCAAGTTACGCTCCGAGCTGTGTTTCAGACACTTACAGCAACAGTTTAATTTTAATTAAGGATCCCTTGGCCAACTGCACAGAGCATGTTTGGGGTGGGGGTGGGGGGGGGGGAGATGGATGAGAGCTCAGGCGAACAGATGGCCCAGGCATCGAGACCCAACAGAGACATACTATCAGCCCTGTTTCTGTCCACCTGTGCCCCATTCACACACACATACACACCCAGACCCACAAACACATTCACGCACACACACACAGACACACACACACACACTCACACACACACAAGCCTGCACATACTCTCTCTCTCTTACACACACATACTCACACACATGTGCAAGAACATACTTGTGCACATGTACAAGCACAAACACAGACACACATGCTCTTCCTCCCCCATATAAATACACACACATGCACATGTATATGAACACAACACTCACACAATCACTCACACACATACACACTCACAGCCCCTCACACACACACACACACACACACACACACACACACGCACACACGCACACACGCACACACGCACACACGTACACTGGAGCCTCCATGACAGAATCTAATGTGGTACTGCCAAGTGGGCAGGCAGATACTTGATTCCGTAGGGCTCAGTGTATTCCCACCCCTTTGCGCCTAAATGCAGGGAGAAGAAGAACAGCAAGCGCATCCATCATCTCCCCTTGTAAATCAGCCCTCTCGTGAGCCGCGCTGCACAAAGAGATGATACGGGGGAGGAGGAGGTGGAGGGAGAAAGGGAATGGTGGCGCCATTACTCCTGATGTAGAAACTTCTCACCGCGATTATCCACCGGCCCATCATTCCTCACACGCAGGAGCTGGGCTGGATCTATGCCTCTCTTGGCTCTCCTACACCCATCCCCCTTTCTTTCCCTCCCTCCCTCCCCTCTCTCTCTCTCCCACTCTCCCCTTTCTCTCTCTCTCCCCCTCTCCTCTCTCTCTCCTCTCTCTCGCTCTCATCATGAGCCCCACTTCTCTGATAAGTGTGTTCATCAGAGCTGACACATGCACTGTTAGAGGCACAAGTGATAGACACAGGCAGTGGGTGACGCACGCAGAGGGGAGAGAAGCATACAACAGGCACTGACGTGGGGCAGGAAACCAGGAGTGATCTGAGCTGAGACAGAGGAGATGCACACACACACGCTCAAACACCGCCCCCATGCACGCACACACACTCGCATTCACACACATACACACATGCCTCCTCCCATACACGGAAAAAAAACAGTCATACAGGTGACAGCACAGAAAATCAGTGAAAAGGGCTAAAAAAGTGAAAAAAGAGTCTGAGGTGCTGATGACATGAGTGACATGTGGGAGTGACATGCAGGCCCCGTGATGGAGTGACAGAAGGGGGCAGGAGAGGGGGAGGAGGAGGGGGGATGCACACATGAGTGATAAATGCATACACGCACACGCACGCGCACGCACGCACGCACGCACGCACGCACGCACGCACGCACACACACACACACACATACACACACACACACACACACACACACACACACACACACACACACACACACAACCAGTAAGCCATGAACAAGCCACCTGTGGATGGCCAGCCATCATGCCACCTTTGTGTTTGCACGTTAATGTGTGTGTGTGTGTGTGTGTGTGTGTGTGTGTGTGTGTGTGTGTGTGTGTGTTTTATACTATAGACTATATATTGCATGTCTTCTCATTTCATTTCTAATTCAAGCCACTGGAATAGTCAGCATTCAGCCCCTTTGTCTTTTCTGGTCTCAGTGTCTGCAGTGCTCCTTTGAGGAGTAAGATCCCAGTAATATGATGGAAAACCCATTCCTAAAAGGGTTAAAGGAGTCAAGCTCAGACCCACGTGTGACCACAACCTGCCCGCCAGCTCTACATCCCTACAAGGACAAACCTACGCTTTCAATTACAGCACATTCAACGACATTCAGAACATCCAACTGCAGTTCCAATCCATAGGCTTGACCCACAAGGCCAGGCACACAGGCTTGTGGCGACTGCCGGTGGTTGCGTAAGTACCACATTAGCCCCTGGCCTTGCCGTCTGAGCTGAGGGGATGGGGTTGGCGTCTTTGAGAGTATGTCGGAAGCCATTTTTGCTCCAGCCAAGTGGCTGTGTTTCAGCAGAATGCACTCTCCAAGTTAGGCAAACTCTGTAAACACCAGCGTCTCTGGGCTTCGGCACCACATATAGTAGATTTATTACAAACCTGTAGGAGTGTGAGAGAGAGAGAAAGCGATAGAGTGAGAGAGAGGGAAAAAGAGAGGGAGAGTGGTAGTGGGGGAGAGGTAGAGAGAGAAAAGAGAGAGAGAGAGAGAGAAAGAGAGAGAGCGAGAGAGAGAGAGAGAGAGAGAGAAGGAGAGAGGGAGGGAGAGGGGGAAAGCCAGTGCAGAGATGAGGTGTACTTAAGGGGAATGGAGCAGAGAAATGGCCTGTATATCATTGCAATAACACACTGCAATAAAAGGGTAATACACCAGTAACCATTTCATGGTGCAACATATTTAATAAAGATCGATCGGGTCAGGAATGAGATGATGCTGATGCTGATGGTGGTGATGATGCTGTGGGAAGATGCTGCGGGATAAAGAGGATGCTGTGTGCACTCAGGTTCTAATCCTCAGCAGTCTGACTCTTTGCTGGGAAAGCCGATCACATTTCACAAGCAGCTCAGATGAAATGAAAAGACTCCACGCCAGACTACTATACTCAACCTCCACGTCTGATATACAACATTGCTATTTCAAAGCCAATTAAACTGAGGACATGCTTTCAGATAACCACAAGCCCAGCAAGCTCAAGGATGCTGTTTGTGGGTGCATTAATGTGTGTGTGTGTGTGTGTGTGTGTGTGTGTGTGTGTGTGTGTGTGTGTGTGTGTGTGTGTGTGTAAACCTATGTGCAAAAACAATCTAAAGTATAGAGCTCATATGAAGCAGATGAGTCGGCATCCGCAGCAAAACACATCACTGTGATTATATATTGAATTGTAATTTCCACATTCCAAAAGCTTCCATGTATTATTCCTGAGGTGACAGACTGACTGAATTATAAAACCACTCCCTGTGTGCTTGTATGTGAGAGCTTAAGCTAAAATGTACTGCAGCGACAGTCAGCATGTGCCTCTTCTGTAAATGGTCAGACAAAACCCAACATGAAACACTAAAACACTTTTGTTGTGTACTAGACCAGGAATGAAAAAAAAAACAATAAAAAATAAAACCTAAAATACAAAGTGAATCATTTTCATAAAATTAAAGAAACTTGCAGTTTAATATTTTTGTTGTTTTGTTTTTCTTTCTTGACTTGGTTCACTCAACCATACCCCCTCTCGTTAAAAAAAAAAGAAAAAAAAATCCATAGATAAATAAAATAAGTTTGACAAAAAAAACAGAAAGGGGAGGAAAATTGGATAGGCCCTGTGGTGCTCTGGCGTAAGTGGGATATTGAATCTGCCAGGATATTTTCCAGCAGCCTTTAAAAAACTGTAAAGTGAACCGCACTGGTTGAGCTGCTCAGTCTGCAATATGATTTCCCAAAAGAAAGGCTCTCTGCCCCACCAGCTGCCCCCTTCATGGGACTCAGGCTTTTACTTCCAAGAAAAGGGTGACCCACAATGGCACTCTGGTATCATCTGCCAACCTCTTATCGACGGCAAAACATCATAAGTCTACCTATTGATCGTTAACGTGACTTTAAAAAAAAAAAAAAATGAAGTGATCCAAGTCACCAAATCATCTTTTTTGGAGCCACGGTTTGCCTGGAGCAGAGACTGAGCTGCCCGTGGAGGAGGAGGATCGGGTTTAACACGGCTCTGCTGTGATCGTTCAGGAGCCATGACCCCTCAGTCTGCAGGCTGAAACCAAATAGGGGGGTCTCTGTGATGGAGGGATCATCTCTTCCCTTGTGTGTGTGTGAGTGTATGCATGTGACTGTGAGTGTGTGTGTGTGAGTGTGAGTGAGTGTGTGTTAGTGTGTGTGTGTGTGTGTGTGTGTGTGTGTGTGTGTGTGTGAGTGAGTGTGTGTTAGTGTGTGTGTGTGTGTGTGTGTGTGTGTGTGTGTGTGTGTGTGTGTGTGAGTGAGTGTGTGTCTGTCTCTCTGTGTGTGTGAGGGGTTGGGGGGAGAGGGAGGGGTGCCAGGGGAGTGGGCTGTAATGGATGGATCATCTCTTACCTTAACAGCCACCAGCATCTTGTCCTTGGTGGGGCTGAGGTTGTAGCACTCTGCCAGGAAGACCTTCCCAAAGGCCCCCTCGCCCAGCTCCCTCTTCAGCACGATGTCTCTCCGCTTAATGTGCTGGACGTCTGTGAGGAGGGAAATATAGGAAATAAAGAGAGAGTGAGGGAGAGAGAGAGAGAGAAAGAGAGATAGAGAGAGAGAGAAAATAGAGGATATGAAAGAATGACAGAGAGACAGAGAGAGAGACAGAGAGAGAGAGAGAGAGAGAGGTTAGAGTTCTGTAGATAGGACATTACGGGCCTGACACACAGTTACTGTATGTGGCCTGTAATTAAAAGCAGGCCACTGTCTGGTGAAGCACCATGAAACCTGATGAGCCTCTGAAGTGTGCTCTCGTCTAACACAATCTCACACGGTCACAGAAAACAAAGCCTGAACTGATAATCAGCCATGTGAACCTTTTCCATGAATGCAGTGACTCCAATGCATACTCCAGGAGATCATCTCCTGTCTCGTTGAACTAACAGTACAGCTGAAAGATCCTACAAGAAGTCTGCATTTCACTTATGTTGCAATATCATCATTTTAACTAGTGATTTAAGGATTGTTGTGACACAACGCTTTTGGGAAACATGGTTCAGGTCTGGTCGTTTATAATATTTATGTCTATTATGCTTTTATTCCATTTGGTCTTCCATGGCATCAAAAATAGGTTTTATTTTGCCACACTTGCCACACCACCAAAAATTCAAAAAGATGAAATTCAGTGGCAAAACAGCTCCCAAAGGCCAGATGAAAACAGCATCTCGTGCTGAATTTTATAACGAGATACTCTCCCCTTAATAAATGGAAATGTCAAACTTAATACACCAAAACAAATCGGAGGCACTGGGGAGTTGCTGGCTGTGTGAGTGGGACAGACCAGGGCCTTAATCTCTCTGATTTCAACCAGTGTGTGTGTGTCTCCACCTGTTCAGAAAGAGGAGGAGAGATAGAGAGAAAGAAATGCCAGCTCGTGGCCTGGGAGAGGTTTCCATATGGCCGCGCGCGCAGCCCAGCATCTGCTATTTACTCCAAACAGCGGTTCAGTCCGAGCAGCCGGCCAACATCAACATCAGCCGGCCAAAATTACTCAGCCATCGCCACAATTTTCCTCACGGTGGACCGAGCGCCAGTGCCGCAAATAACAAACTAATATTGATAGATGGATGCTTAAGCAAATGAGCCTGAAGTCTTCCTTCACTGGCACCACATCCACATTCCTCCAGCAGGGCAGCTCGCGCCCAGGCCAGAAACATATTAGCTACAATTACAGCCGACGCACACAAGCCAGATGCATGCTGGGTAATATGGCAGAGGTCCAGGGACAGGGAGGATCTGTCAGCCCATAACCACGACGATGCTTCATTTTTACATTACTTGTGTTTACTTATTTTTGTGTGTGTGCGTGTGTGTGTGTGTGTCTGTGTGTGTGTGTGTGTGTGTGTGTGCGTGTGTGTGTGTGTGTGTGCGTGTGTGTGTGTGTGGGAAAAAAAAACTTTTTGAGGTGGATTGTTTGATCATTTGCATTTTTTTTCTGACTAATTAAAATGATTTAATCAGGAAGGGAAAACGAGCTCAAACCTCCAACTCCCCAAACATATAGTACATCCACACACCCAGACACACTCACACACCCAGACACACATATCTATGTGTTCTTGAGAGTGATGAGGGTCTAATTACTGACCGTGTGTATGTGTCTGTGTTTGTAGTAGGTTTGTCACTTCACAGAAAGTTTAAGACCCTTACAAATGACATGGATTAATATTCTCATTATGGGAGATTGGTCACCTGTCTCTCTCTTTGTTTGTGTGTGGTTGTGGTTGTGTGTGTGGGGGGTGAGAGCACCAGTTTCACAAGGTTAGTATGTGTGTAAAGTGCTGTACACACACCCAGCTGGTACACAGAACACACACTCGATCCTAATTAGGCCTTGGTTTGCTCGCACAGCTGCGTACTGTACAGTACAGCTGCTTGCCTTGGAATGCAGGGTAATTAGGTTCATGCATTACCATTTCTCCCTCTGTTGTCTTCTCAAGGCCACCATTAATTGAGAAATAAAATCAGAGCGCATCACGTATCCTACAGTCACAACAAGTCTGACTGATCACTCCAAAACTTTTGTTCATTTTTCAGCAAGCACCCTACCAAATCCTGACTTGTTGCACTGTGACTGGTTTACATAACGTTACAGTTCCATCTGCACACAGGCAAAAAGGGCAACCACAAAAGACTGGATGGTAACCTCAGCATTCCAAAATAAACCCAAAGTAATGAAACACTGAAACACATATATTTAGAATAAAGCCCACTGCTCTGTGTCAAGTTGCAAAATATGCACAAATATATTATTCAAGACATAACAAAGAAAGACTTTTATAGTGGTTATCAGCTCGGGGCAGTCTCTTCATACCCTCTGAATCTGCTCCAAAATCTGCAAGCTTCTATAGAACAAAATAAAAAATAAAGACAACTGAAATAAAAATGAAAAAACAAAAAAAGAGACAGAGGCTGAGAGGGAACACCCTGTAGAGTACTCTGACCCACATCCATGCCTGGCCTAAAACAGAGTGCATTATCACTAATGCATATCAAAGTCCGGTCTGTGCTCATAGTGCATACTGATCAGTGTAGAGGACGAGGTGATGGAGCATTTTTAACACCACTGTGCGGGACCAACAGAGGTGCTTCTCTGCTTCTTGTCTCCTTCTCCTGTTACAAAAATAACAAATGTGCATCCATCCCGTTCTGAGCTTGGATTACTGGGCCAGTTTACTGACACAAGTCCATTCAGGAAGGCATTACAGGAGATCAGGGAAAGTGCAGGGAACAGCAGCAGAGACAGATTTATCAGCCAATAATCAGCATGTGTACAGGCATAGAATATACCAATTCATTAAGGAAGGGATAATGAATGACACACAGCGCAGCAGAATATAATGCATGTTCTAAGTGGTAATGTTGGAGTTACACCTCGAAGTGCAATATGTTACCCGAATGCCACAAAGTCCCTTGTCCCGCTTACGGTTGCATATTTGCAGGCATAATTCCCACATTGTGATCCCTACAACTTGTTTGTAGAACTACTTCCTTCAGCCACACACTGGAGGAGTCAGCTTCAGAACAAACTTGGTGAATTGTGTTCAAAAACCTGCCATTACTTCATAGGGGACAAATATAAAAAGTTGATGAACGTTCTAAAAAATGTATCACAATCCAAAATTCCATATCTACACAATTCATACTTGCGTACCTAGTTATATTTACACATATTTAGATTCATGTCAACTACTGACCTGGCCGAGGATCAGGACAATGATATGTGTGTGTGTGTTTGTGTGTTTGCGCGCGCGCGCGTGTGTGTGTGTGTGTGTGTGTGTGTGAGATCAAGATGGATGCTCCACCTCCCACACGGATAATTGATGCCATGATGTGTACCCCTGTAAACACAGCAGCACACCACTCTCTTCCACAGCAGACATGTTTGTTCTGTTGTCATGTTATGTTGTAGTATGGTAAGGTCTTAATACTGTGTTGTACAGTCACCCTGTCATAACCCTGTGTTGTATGGCTGTGTGTAGTATTGCTGTGATGACTGTGTGGCTGTAATTCTGCCCTGCAGTACATCACCCTGTGATAAGGTGCGGTTGTGATGCTGTGTCACACTGCTTGTAAACTCTTGGTGCTGCGGATGCGGGAATGAATCTCTCTCCTTCTGCTGCCACCCCCACACCCACACCCACACACACACGCACACGCACACACACACCCACACACATACCCACACACACCCCCTCACCCGGTGCTCCCAGACACTGATAAATAATGGAGGATGTTCCACCCAGCCCTCAACCCTCTCAGCTCAAGGGGAAGGCGACAGAGCAAGACAAAGAGCACGACAAACAAGAGGAGAGAGAGAGAGAGAGAGAGAGAGAGAGAGGGTGAATGAGAGACGAGGAGAGAGAGGGGGGGGTAAATGAGAGACGAAGGGAGAGAGAGAGAGAGAGAGAGAGAGAGAGAGAGAGAGAGAGAGAGAGGGTGAATTCGAGAGAGTGAATGAGAGACAAAGAGAGAGAGAGAGAGAGAGAGAGAGAGAGAAAGAGAGAGAGGGTGGATGACAGACAGAGAGTGAGGGTGAATGTAGATTGAAAAGAAAGGGGGAAAGCAAATGAGATGGAAAAGGGAAAGGAGGAGGGAGCAGTGAGGAGGAGAAAGACAGGACTCAGCAGCAGGTGAGCTCGGGGCAGCACCACAAAGCCTTCCCCTGCTGTGAGCGTGCAGCAGATAGCAGATAGCTGCTGTCATGACGTCACCGCACACAATTCAAAAACACAGCCATCACACTCCATGGGTCCATGGGTGTCAGGGCTCTTCACGCATCAAATAGGCCTGACACACCCACCCACACACACACCCACACACACACACACACACACACACCTTCCCACCCCCAAACATACACAACACCCTTTATGCATCTGCCAGCAATGCTCTTTATGCACTCATAAATCCCCCACCCCCACCCCACTCCCACCCTCACACACACACACTCCTTCACACAGACACACAGACACACAGACACACACACACACACACACACACACACACACACACACACACACACACACACACACACACAGGAAGCTGATGTTGCTCTTTATGCATGGAAGACAGCCTGACACATAGGCAGCCATATCAACAAAGAATCCAGCGAGTACGATGCTGACACTGGCATGAATTGAATGAGACATCACAGGCATTGTGAGGGCACATGAATGTGTGCATGTATGGGAGAGAGAGAGAGAGAGAGAGAGAGAGAGATAGGGAGATAGAAAGAGGCACGTACGGTGGGCGCAGACCCAGGAGTTGTGGCTAGAGCCAGAACACTCCGAAACGTGGTAAGCGAGCAGGACGTGCACACGAGTGAAAGCTGAGCTTTAAAGCGCACGCACTGACGTGTGAAAGAGCCTCCGTTATGTCTGAGGAAGAAACAGGAGGCCTGTCAGGGTTGCGGCAGCTAGTGGGGGCTTTCAGCCATGCCAGAGGAGACCCACCGCTGAGATCCGCACACGCGTCAGTGACAAGAACCTCATGAAATATGCCAAAGAAGCCGCCCGAGACGCATCCCCCCTCCAGACAGCTCTTTATGCTGAAGGAGGAGAAGAAAGAATTGTGAAATACGACACTTCTCCTTTCGGGAAAAGAAGAGTAGGAACCTCGTACTCAGGGATGCAGGCTACATTTGTGCATTTACATACACTCGTAGAAGACACTGTGAGAACTC
>NC_045154.1:11852762-11870262 GCF_900700415.2 Clupea harengus | reverse complement strand
TTTTGACACTCGCGGCTAGTTAGACCGGCTTTGTTGATTGGAGCAACTAGAGAAATGGGAGAATTTAACTTTTGTTATTGTCGTTGTTGCTCGCTCGTGTTGCTTGCAGTCAGGACACAGTGTCAGGCTGTTGAGATGGATCTGCTTCTTCATCAGACCAGGGCACTCTGTAGTGTCTGTGGGCTATGGTGGGATTGACACCCTTGTGAAAGACGTGTGGGAA
Organism: Clupea harengus; assembly: GCF_900700415.2. Lineage (NCBI taxonomy): Eukaryota > Metazoa > Chordata > Actinopteri > Clupeiformes > Clupeidae > Clupea > Clupea harengus. Next base: position 11,870,039 of record NC_045154.1, on the reverse strand, counting down.
CATGCCTGTGCTGATGAATGCTGGGAGATAATTCTCACCGAGATGGTTGAGAGGGAGAGCAGCCTGAGACTGCCTGAAAGTCTCTCTCTCTCTTTTTCTCTTTCTCTTCTACCAGTCCCAGGGTGAAGCAGCTGTGAAGCAGCCCTCCAGACTGTGATCTACAGCCCACAGTAAATAAGTCCAAAAAAGAGGCCTAGACAGAAACACTGTGGCCTAAAACAAGCCCACAGGCAGAGCGGGTTCATTTCTCACAGAGGGCTTTGGAAAAGCAAGTTGCACTGCCATGAATCAGGACTCCCCTCATCTGATCCAACACAAACAGCATCACCATGGGAGGATGTCATGCCTGTTCTACAGCCCTTATGGATGCTGGGGTGGGGGTGGGTGTGGGGGGGTTTTAATTGTAATTTTTATAGACAGATTTTGATCTCATTATCTGCCCTAATGTGACAGCTGTATTTAATAAACCAATCAAAAGTGTCTGTTTTAATGACATGGATGATTTCCAGTCAGGTCATGTTTGCTGTGCTGCAATCTTACAGTACAGATGGTCTGGTGAAAGGCAACAGCTGAGCGGAGTTACAAAGCAAGCGTGTGCTAAACCACCCGGGCACCAGCAGGCAGTATGACAGCTAGCATGAGGACTCCTCTCTGGGTATGTCTGAGGCCACGGGGACCAAGGGCTCGGAGAGCAGGCGGGATCGGGGAGCCTGCTGACCCTCGCTGTGGGGGGCCGATGGGGGCGAGAGGGGGCGAGATAGCGGGCCACACACACACACACACACACACACTCACACACACACACACACACGAGAGGGGGCGAGATAGTGGGCCAAATCTGCCACTTCATGTAGAGGAGGAGCTGGAAGCAATGTGTATGCAGGCGTATGCAGGGCTTTCTGTTCTTTTTTTTTACTCATGCAGCTGGGGGGGGGGGGGCTGCTAGGGTATGAGTAGTCCGCTGAGTTGCATTACACACACATAAGTGGGATTGTTTGCCTATGTGGAGCTTGTTGGCGGCTATGAAAGATTTATGGACTCATGTCAAAATGGCAGTGTGTCAGCCTGAGCAGCTACTGTTGACTGTTATTACACATTTATAAGCTAATGTTGAGCCTTCAAATTGTTATTTTATATTTATAAACACATACCCAGCAGGAACTGTGCCAGCACACAAGATGCCTGATTTTGACATCTTTATATAAATTAAAGCAAACGTATCATGTGGTGTAATATTTCAGGAACAATTATCTTTGTGTTTACTCTTAGCATCCATAGGTGTGCAAAAACATAAAACATCTCATCTCATACAAAACTCCTACTCCCCTTAAAGGCATGCAAAATAAAAGTAAGAAAATCTGACTGAGTTCTTTCTGTTCATGTATTTAAGAAGTAGAACCCAGCTGGAGAGTATTTCGTAAAAATGAAATAAGATCCACCTAATAAAGATGGTCACTAGAGATTATAAACCGCGGAGAAACTATAAACAACAAGAGAAAGAATAAATACGATTCCACAGTATCTCTGGAACTCCAGGCTGTCTCTCCATAATGCCTTTATGCCATTTACGAGCACTTAAACCCTGCAGCGGCTTAAATCAGAACCGTTTGTGTGTCTGGTAGGTGAGTGGATATATTTAGACCTAAAATATCAGTGGAGTGCTACAATTGGGTTCATCAGGGCAGCAGCTAATTGATCGATGAATGCTTCTATCTGTCTGCCTGTCTGGTTGATGCTTACAGGTCTAAACCATGCTAACATAAACGAGCAGGCATAGCTGCACGATTTGTACATGCAGAAAAACAGCAACACTCCTGCAAGCAGCTGAACATTACTAAACAATAAGAACATCCTGTCCCGGCTTCAAATCCCAACCCTGGCTAGCAGCGAGGCGTGATTTATTTATCACCCTCTATCAGATCTGTAGTTCCTGGGCCAGCATTTCAGTGTGCTCAACTGTAAACCCCTCAATTTGACCATCAAATATTCATTCCAACCTTGGACGTTTATTTTTCTGGGTGATAAGCATGATTTTATTCCTGCCATCTCTCTCCCTCCGACCCGCCTCACCTCACTCTTTCGTCTCTTGACAGCCACTGCCTCAGGTGTTTGAATGCTTGTGTGCTGTGTACATGGAAGTGTCTATGTGTGTGTGTGTGTGTGTGTGTGTGTGTGTGTGTGTGTGTGTGTATGTGTGTTTTGTGGAATTTTGCATTCTGTATGCATATGTATGCATACACGTGTCTGTGTGTTGGCAGGCACACACCTGTTTTTGCATGTTTATGCGTGTGTGTACAGTGTGTGTTTGTGTGTGTGTGTGTGTGTGTGTGTGTGCTGTTGGTCTCTGTAGAGTACTGTGTTCCAGGATATAATACAATAGCCTCATACAATCTTGCATGAGAGGTCAAGAGTCTGAATACCAGGGAGCCTAATACTGATAATATTTAATGTTCTGCGGCAAGATTATGCTGTATACTGCAGAGCTATGCGGTATACTACAGGTATGTACAGGCTGCATTAACAGACCTGCTTCACTGGCAAACCATCTTCTGTTGTATGTGTGTTTAGCCTAACTGTATTGAGCAGCCCTTTATTTAGTAGGGCACTAGAGCGTGTCATGGCTTAACAGAAGCCACTGGAGCCAGAGCTATTGTTGCTATCTGCTAAACTGAACCAGACAACCGTTGGTGATCCGTCGTTTATTTGCTGCGGAAAACAGGGAACCAACCATTGCATTTGTGATTTATACTTGATGAGACCCAAATTCACCTCTCTGATGTAAATAAAGTGAGTGAGTTAGTGCGTGAGTGTGTGTGTGTGTGTGTGTGTGTGTGTGTGTGTGTGTGTGTGTGTGTGAGAGAGAGAGTATAAAGGCATCTGTATAGGTTCGGTGGAGTAATAAAGATAAGACACACTGCTCTGCGCACACAGCGTAGACAAAACACTGAAAATCATACTTTATGGCCGTTTAAGACCCATCTCTGACTCACAAAATACCCTACCCCACAGAAGCAACGATGAAAGAAATGAAAAGAAAAAAGAAACACATTGCAGTGGTCTTTAAAACCTGGGCAAGGGGTAACTCAAGGAGCCTACAAATCAGAGTGAGAGCGAGCACTACTGATCTGCTCTAAGCTTGCCTGCTCTGAGCTAGCCCAGTGTGAAAATGGCCGCCAACTGCAGCTTCTGGAGACAGTGACAGTGTCAAGGTAACTGTAACTGAGGTGTCTGTTTTCAAATGTTGTTGTTGTTGCTGCTGCTGCTGGAGGTGATCCGCCAACTCGTTCACAGCACAAGGATCATTAGGGTCGAGGCTGCTGGTTTCACAAACACAGAACCCAGGTCAGGCACTTCAGAAGAATACTCGCCATGGCAACCATGAAACCATGAAAAGCGGAGAAAATGTCCATGTCTCTGTAATATTCTCCTTTATGTCATTCTGACCTGAGCCTGAGGCGGGGAGCTGATTGAGCTGATCTGAGACCTGAGACATGTAAATACTATATACTACAGTGTGTCTGATGAGCTCCTGGGTTTTAAGTGTGTTGCGGTTGACTCCATATCTGAAGCACTATGGGATCCATGTGCATGTGTGTCTTTACTACTCGCAGGGGGTTAGTTGGTTGCAGCTGGTTGGTTGTGGTCCATGTCTTCAGTGCTGTGATTTGTCAATGTTTAGGATGAGTATAATTGTGTGTGTGTGTGTGTGTGTTTGTGTGTGTGTGTGTGTGTGTGTGTGTGTGTGTGTGTGTGTGTGTGTGTGTACTCACAGGTGGCGGGTTTGTTGCAGTTGTGTCCATGTCTAAAGTACTGTGGGTTCTCAATGACAGGGATGCGGGTCATTCCAATCACCACCGCATCCGGCCCTGCATCTAGTGTGCATGGAGTGATGATACCATGGTTCACATGATGAAGAGGACTTGCAGAGTCTTCCTCACCACTGATCACCGCCACGGGACCTACACAGAGAGAGAGAGAGAGAGAGAGAGAGCAAGAGAGAGAGAGAAATGTTTTTACATATCAGTAAAGTCAAAAAGTAGATTTTACTCAGTGGACTTCATTGATCACTCAACTTCATTGATCACTAAGACAGCAGTAAATAAAAGACGACAGAGAAGCACTAGATAGATGGCTGAGAAAAAAAAATACCCCGAGACTGTCCTCGATAGAGAGAGGATCCTTCCCTCAGACTGTCCTGTTTCATTACAGCAGACTGCTGGATTAATCACTGATCTGCCGACTCATGTTTTATTTACTGGTCTCAGACCAGCCAGCAGCCTTTTATTTATCCCTTTAGTAACCCAATGTTTGAAGCTTCAGCCTCATAAAACTAACTGCGTGTCCTCAATCTTCATAATGAAAAACCCCGAAACCTCTCGCACACAGGGAGTTCCTAACCCAGGTCTCAAACTGCATGTTGTGAGTGTCTTGCCGTAACCGTGAGTCTGAACCAGTCCTGGCTGTGGTGGCTCTGTCCCCTCTAAAAACCCTTGAGTGTGCTGCTGTTCTGCCGCAGAGTCGCTAACTCCGGCAATGAGCGGAAAGCACTCACCCCCTCAAAGTCACCCGTCCAGCTCATCTAACAAGTGCCGACACACTCACACACACACACACACACACACACGCAACCCAGTTCATCAACCACCTCCCCCCTCTGCCACACAACACACACACACACACCCACACACACAGTGTCAGCTTGAAGTTAATATGTTGTGACTCATGAAGAGTGAGAGAAGGGGGAATGGAGAAACATCCTTATTATGTGCCAAGTGGGAGATATCAAACTGCCCAGTGTGCAGGCTGCCGAGGCCCATGCGGCTGCCTGACAGCCGCCACCCGGCCGGATGGGTCACGCAGCCTCACATAGGAGGTGAAAGGTTTCAGCTGAGGTCAAGATGAAGCAGAGAGTGCTATCTGATTAGGAATATTTTACACAGAGACATTGGCACACACACAGACACACACACAGACACACACACAGACACACACACACACACACACACACACACACACACACACACACACACACACACACACACACACACACACACACAGCTATCTGATAAGGGCTCTTCTGCAGCAGAAGGACAGCCACAGTACTTAAGCTTCTTCTGCCACACTCACAGACAGTCACACAGACACACAGACAGACATGTACACACACAGACACACTCACACACACACACACACACACACACACACACACACACACACACACACACACACACACACACACACACACACACACACATACACACACACACACACTCACACACATACACATACACTGAAGGGGAGAGACAAGATGAGAGGTTGAGAGGGGTTATGGTTGTTTGTGCGTGGCCATCAAGAAGTACTTACTGTGCTATACAAACACAAATATAATTTCTATGACAACCCCCCACATATATGTACACTTTCAACATGAGTGGTGTGGAGAGCAAACAACAAACAACAAATGCAAATACAAACGTGACACAGTCACACAAAGTCACTCTCTCTCTCACACACACATATATAGCCACACACATACACACTCAACATGAGCTAGGTGGAGAAAATGTGGGTTCACAACAAGCATGCAGACGGCCTCACCAAACCCAAAGGCCAGGTCAAGGATGGCTCACAATACAGCAGTAGTCTGTCCGTGAATGCTTTGAAGATTTGGTTCAATTCACTGACTTGAATTGAATTGAATTGAACTGAATTAAATTGAATTAAGATTACATTCACAATACAGCCCTCTCCTCGACCCAGCACTTAAGATGCTCTAAAGCTCATTCCTTCCTTCATACAACTCTAACAGTGGAAGCGCAGCACCTTGTCTGTTCATTAGAGGCACAGTGTTGTGCTCAAGGATGCTTTGGTGGAGGATCCAGACTGTGCGACTCCCACATGACGACTGTGGTCAATCTCCTAAAATACAGTAGCTCAGAACGATCTACATAAGAGAGAGAGAGAGAGAGAGAGGAAAGGAGGAGGAATTCGCAGATTGCTTTTTTGTTTTATTAGCGATTATCTTTTATTAGCGTTTTACAACTTCAGATCTTACGCACCAACACCCATCTCAACCACTCCAGCAATACTACGCAATACTTTCAATAACACACAATTGCCCTACAGGCTAATACACTATATGCAGTGGCTGCCACATGACCACTTCGGCTAATTGGGTCATTAGAGATGTGTTTTTACCCTGTCTTGATTAGAAAGCTTAGGTCATAGCACTGGTCTGAAAGCTATTATTAAACGAATGAAAGTAGATGCCACTGGGGTCTGACTGAGGTCAGAGATCAGAGCGGAGAAGCTCTTTCTCTCTCTCCTCCTCCTCCTCCTCCTCTGTCTTCTCCTTTTCTCTCCTCTCCTCTCCTTCACAACTCTCCTCCGCAGTCAGCCGTGTCTCTCTGTCACACAGCGCCATTACTGCGGTGAAATGACTCGGGGACAGAGACAGAGGAGGAAGTGAGTGAACTAAATCACTGCTAAAATGAGGTTCAAGCAAGGGTTGCAGTTTGAGCTGGCAATCCACCCTTTGGTTAGCTGTGGTAGGACTGTTTGTAGGGGAGAAAGAAGGGAAGAGGGGGAGGGAAAGGGAGGGTTAAAAATGGAGAGTAGGATCCTCTCTTAAGAGGTCTATTGGTGTGACTCACACAACCCTCTTCATGAAAGAAGTGTGTTCGTTTTGAAAGGATTTGGCCAGGTTTCATCCACTTCATTATTCCAAATGCATTCCCTATGTGTACACCATCCTGTATTACTGCAATCTGGCGTCTCTATGCTATGAGCCTCTTTTGCCCTTCCTCTGTAGAGAGCCTGTATTTTAGTGCCAACTTCCTTTAATCATGAAAAGGCTCTACTAAGAGCATAATATAGTCGTGATAAATGTCACCAGAAAGACCGGCAAATCTATTTGGCAACACACAAAGAGAGAAGTAGTGAAATCACATGTTTCCAACAGAACAGGTCAGAATGTTCAGAGGGGCCGGCATAAGCACTGTGAGTGCAATCTCCCAAAGGAACATCACATGAAGATACAAACATGTCACCCTCTGAGGGGAGGCACAGTTATCAGTTACACAACCACACTCCTCGATAGGCAACATGAGAGAGGGAGAGAGAGAGAGAGAGAGAGAGAGAGAGAGAGAGTGAGAAGGAGAGAGAGAGAGTGAGAAAGAGAGAGAGACAGAGAGAGAGAGGGAGGGAGACAGAGAGAAAGAGAGAGAGAGAGAAACACACATCATGATGTCTGTTGACCTACTGAAAGAGAGTGTGTGAGAGTAATACATGGTTATGAGGGGCCGTGTAGGCCATAATTCAAACTTGCCTCTCATACACACCATTGAAGACATTTTGCCTTTCACAAACACTACTGAAATACACTCACATTCACTACTAAACACCCCTCACGTACACTAGTGAAAATGGAACCTCACACAATGACAACTGAAAACCTCTCATACTCATGAGTGAGAACCTCTCTTATACCACAGTGAACACCTCTCACACATACAACTGAAAATGTAACCTCTCACACATACAACTGAAAATGTAACCTCTCACACGCACAACTGAAAATGTAACCTCTCACACGCACAACTGAAAATGTAACCTCTCACACGCACAACTGAAAATGTAACCTCTCACACGCACAACTGAAAATATAACCTCTCACACGCACAACTGAAAATGTAACCTCTCACACGCACAACTGAAAATGTAACCTCTCACATTCATTACTGAAAATGTAACCTCTCACACGCACAACTGAAAATGTGACCTCTCACACACACAACTGAAAACGTAACCTCTCACATTCATTACTGAAAATGTAACCGTTCATACGCACAACTGAAAATGTAACCTCTCACACACAACTAATTATAGGACAATTTACCAAGCAAGAAAAGACAATTGTATGTATGCTTCATACTTTGTGTGCACAAAAGTTTACTGTACAAAATACAGTAGAGGCAAACTGTGATAACAATTTAACTGATCATTTTGTCTTATAATCCCCTAAAATAAGCTATATTGCCAACCTTGGCATTTTTATCACTAATCTTAATGTGCATTTGAATGAAATGATTTTGTGTGGATACATTATATATTGTTTTACAATTTTATTTCAGCTATTCAACTGTGTTCTATTAGGCAATCAACTGTTATTATATTACTAAAATGATATATATATATGTATACATATAATAGGCCTACAAATATTATAAGACATTATTTTATAATATAATAAAACACATTATACTACAGTACCAGTCAAAAGTTGACACACCTTTAATTTTTTTGAGAAGTGTTTTCTTTACTTTTATTATTTTCTTTATTATTTATCTTTCATTGTAGATTTATACTGAAGACATTTAAACTACGAAAGAACACCTATGGAATTATGTGCTAAACAAAAAAAGTTTTATCTACCATGTACAAAATAATAAAATCAAAGAAAAATCTTCTCAAAAAATGAGAAGGTGTGTCCAAACTTTTGACTGGTACTGTATATAAAAACTTCTGTTTAGTTTGAAAAAAAAATACTGCACTCACTACAATTCTGTACATATTTCATTTTCACTGGTCTGTGTGAGAGGTGCAGAGTAGTGATTTCACTTGTGTGTGTGTGAGGATTCTTGCTGAAACGGAAGTCATTTCGATGTAACGGAAGTCATTTCAGTGTAACGGATGTTCATTAAGGCGCGACTAGCTGTCAAATTAAAAGCTATTCATTTCAATGTTGGAGGAGTTGGTAGAAGGGGGGTCCGTGTGCGGCCAACGGATTTTCGTTTTGAAATGAGAAAACCAAATTACCATTTAGAAATAGGAAAACAAAAAACGGAAAACGAGCCATTTTCTGTTTTTTGTTTTGATAATAGAAAACGGAAAACGAAAAAACGACCCGTTATCTGATTTTCTTTGATGTGCTTAAACATGGAAATCGGGAATTAAAATACTGTGTGGAAATCTTTCTCAATTTTGCGTAGATTTTTGTGTTGTGATCCGGAAGTTGCTCCCACGAGCTTGACAGTCACATTCAGAATGTCAGCAGAGGGCGCGCTGCTATTTGTATTCGGTTAGTCGTTTATGTGCTACACGAATGTTGCAGAGGTCTTAACTAAAGCTCTCGCTCTCATTATTGTTAGGTTGATGCTAACGCTTAGACTGAAAATCTATTGGAACACATAGTAGCTAGCTAGCCTCGCTGCTAATAAACCCGAATATTGTAATCCCGCCTTCCTTGGTTACTGTTGCTATGTAGACAAACAATCGGTTTGAAAGGCGACAACCCATTAAAATGCATTGGAACGTGATTGATGTTATTATGCTAATACAATTAATATCCTGAGCTAATTAATCATGTTAACCAACAAAGTCAGTCTCGCGTATACGGACCTGCGTCTAGACAGTATTGCCCACACTTTCTGGAGTCAAGGGTCGAAAGAAATATCTTCTAAAAGTAGGCAGCAAAGTCCCTGGTATGCTATGGAGGGGTACATCCACAGCAACACTTTTACCTCGCAATCCATCAACGCAAAATGCTACAGGTTCCTTATCGCAGTTCACTGCGATATAACACAATGGTACATGACGAATGTCATGGCTACAAATCGAAGCATTTATCTATTCACGCCTGAAAGGCCGCGAGATCTGTCAGCGCGCGCTCCTGGCCCCGCCTGCCAGGAGTACTATAATACCATTACGCGCGCCCAGATCTGCCTCTTTTAAAACTTCGCAAGACGGAGTGAACATCTCTGAGTATATCTCAAACGCTTACCACAGTCAAAAGAGTTTTGTGTGCTTTCGCTCTCTACGGGTTGGTGAGTTATCGGGTTCCTTAACCCTCACTAGCTCAGGGCGCCACGAAATTCATTGGCTTAATTTATTGGCTTAATTTCATTTGAAAGTAGTTGCTGCTATCCTTGCTGCCTGGCTGGCTAAGTCTCTGACTAGCCTGCTAGCTTGCTAACAACGTGTTCGTTGCAGATAGTGTGCTTGTGTTTTAACATTCTTCTCTACTTTCAGATTGATAAAAGATGGCCAGACACTACCCCGACTGCGGTCACGTCCGTCCCAAGGGCGACCGCCACCGTCGGTGCGTGACCTGCCTAGGCAGGGACCACGCGGAGGGCGCCTTCTCAGGCGAAGCCCCTGTCTGTACCATCTGTGCTAGCCTCCCGCTAGCTAAGGCTACCAGGCGCCTTGCGTTCTGGAAGCGCAAGGACGCCGAGGAGACTGCACTAGTTCCATCCGGGGCTGGCGCCCCCGTAAGAATGAGTGCGTCTTCAGCCTTGGACTTGGTGAGCGTGAGCAGTCGCCTTGCGGCGGCAGCTCCGCTCCCGGGTCTCTCCCCGTCTCCGCCGCCTGTCAGCCCTGGGGCTGCGGGCAGCGAGGCGGAGGAGCTTCAACCAAGCGGTGTCCAGGCAATCCCCCACGATGCGCTCGAGCTGGACATCAGCCTGGATGATGATAGTCTGCTAGACTTCTCAGATGGGCACAGCTCAATCGCGGAAGCAATGCAGACGAGCCATGACGTCAGGTTGCGGGTGGAGACACCTCCTACCTCGTCTCGGCTCCTGGGCCAGCAGCTCCACGAGGTTGCGCTGAGAGCAGCCAGCTGCCTCGGGCTCCCTCTCCCTCCCCCTCCCAGTGTGCGGTCCTCGCTGCTGGACGGGGAGTTCTATGCTGGCCCCGCCACGTCAGTTCCCTCCAGCATCCCCTTCTTTGAGGAGGTGCACGAGGAACTGCAGGCGACATGGGCGATACCCTACTCGGGCCGAGCCCCGGTGCCGGGGTTCGCGCCCTACATGCAGCTCCACATGGCTAAGGAGAGGGGCTACCTCTCTTTTCCTCAGGTGGAGGATGCAGTAGCGGGCTACCTCTCGCCCGCATCCCCCACGATGCGTCTCGGCCAGAAGCCTCTCCTGCCCACGCGGGTGAGCAGACACCAGGCTCAGCTGGCAGAGAAGTCCTACTTGGCTGCAGGGCAGGCTGCCTGCACGACCAATACGGCTGCATTGCTACAGCGCTACCAGGCAAAGCTCCTGACTGAGCTTGCCTTGTCGCTGGGGGAAGATCACCCGTCTGTGGCAGAACTCCGTCGCGCGACGGATCTGTCGCTCAGACTAACTCGGTGCACGGCACAGGCACTGGGGAGGGTGATGGGTGCCGCGGTGGCTACCCAGAGGTCTCTGTGGCTATCACTGGCTAAGCTGTCAGACAGAGAAAAAGCACCACTCCTCGACGCCCCGGTCTCTGTCCAGGGCGCCTTCGGGGAAGCAGTGGTCACAATGGCTGCCAAGTTCGAAGAACAGCAGAAGAGCAGAGAGGTATTCCAGGCTTGGATGCCTCGCTCTAGTGGCGCGGGTGAGACGTCCTCCTCAGGACACACCACACCCGCACCGGGCCGGAAGAGAAGCGGGTTCCGCTCGCCAGCGCCTCCAACAAAGGTATCCACTGGGCGAGGCTGGCAGAGACATCCCTTCCGCCCTCCAGCGCAGCCTGCAGCACAGCAACCAGCTGCGCGCCCTGCCCAGGGCGCAGCCCAGGCTCCGCGGCAGCACTCCGCTCGCCGCGGGCGAGGCAGAGGGAGACCTCAGGCTTCCTGACCGTGACAGTCAGCCACTCGTCACACAGGGGGGAGCGGTGGAGCCCACACCGCCTCCAAAGAAATCAGCCCGTCGCTCACATGTGGAAATCATGTCCAGCACGGTAAGCAGGTTTTCACAAGCACCACAATCATATGTCCTAACTCCTGTCCCAGATGGCGCAGTGCCCAGGCATGCTTGTGCAACTCCCCCCGCGATGCACACAGTGCAATCGCACCCCCAATTTTTTTTTCGAAAACATGAGGGGGCAGCCCCAGATCTCGTCCCCCTCCCTAGGCGGAGTGGGTGTAGATCTAGGCTTAGACTCATTGACCATGAGCGGGTTAGTCCCCGACAAATTCAACTCAGAGCACAACCTCCCCGGTTGTGCAGAAAGTTGGCGCGCATGCGCAGTGTCACCATGGGTGCTAAAGACGGTCTCAAAGGGTTATGTTCTGCAGTTCGCCCGGTCCCCTCCGCCTTTCAGCAGAGTAATACAGTCTGTGATACAGCGAGAACAGTCTCACTTCCTACGGGAAGAGATTGTCTCCCTGCTCAGAAAAAATGCCATAAGCAGAGTTCCTTTCAAAGAAAGGAATGCAGGCTTCTACAGCCGTTACTTCCTCGTACCCAAAAGAGACGGGAATTATCGGCCTATATTAGATCTACGTGTGTTAAACAAAGCACTCATGCCGCTGCGGTTCAGAATGTTGACCCCACGCAGGCTTGTGCAGTTTATAAGGCCAAACGATTGGTTTATCACGATAGACTTAAAAGACGCTTATTTCCACATTCCGATCCACCACAGACATCGGAAATATCTGAGGTTTGCGTTCGGAGGAATAGCGTACCAATTCAACGCACTCCCATTCGGCCTGTCCCTAGCGCCGAGGGTATTCACAAAGTGCGTAGAGGCAGCTATCGCCCCATTACGTCTACGCGGCTTACGCGTGTACAACTATTTGGACGACTGGTTAATTGCTTCCCATTCAAAAGCTGCAGCAGTGCAGGATGGCCATCTAGTGGTGGCACACCTGTATCGACTGGGTTTTGTTGTAAACAGAGAGAAAAGCGTTCTCTGCCCCAGGCAAGTTACGCATTTTCTGGGTATGATCTTAGACTCCACCTCCATGGAGGTCAGGCTGTCTCAAGAACGGATAAGTGCCATCAAAGCATGCGTGCGCCAGTTCCGACGGGGTCAGTCAGTCTCGTCGCTGCGCTGCCAACGCCTGTTAGGAATGATGGCGTCGGCCGCTATAGCACTCCCGTTAGGGATGTTGCGTATGCGGCCATTCCAAATATGGTACCTGTCTATGAAGCTCAACGCAGTCACAGACAGGCATCGCAGAGTAGTGGTGTCCTCCAGATGCAGGAAAGCCCTGGCGATCTGGAGAACCCCCTGGTTTCTCGCCGCGTCAGGCACTATGGGCATAGTGTCGTGTCGCGTGGTGGTGACCACAGACGCTTCCACCAAAGGCTGGGGAGCGGTCTGCGAAGGGAGAGGCGTGAACGGTCTCTGGTCTGTAACAGAAGCCGCGTCTCACATAAATGTGTTAGAGCTGCGAACAGTAGTCCTAGCTCTACAACACTTTCTGCCCAGGCTGAGTGGTCAACATGTACTAGTGAGGACGGACAACACTGCGACCTTGGCATATATAAATCGCCAGGGCGGAGTGCGCTCCCCGTCATTACACCATTGGGCGACTCGCCTGCTCCTGTGGGCAGCGAGGCACGTCCTGTCCCTCAGGGCAGTTCATATACCAGGCCACCTCAACTACGGTGCGGACCTGTTATCGAGGGGCGATCCTCGAGCAGCAGACTGGTGCCTTCACCCACAAGTGATAGGTCAGATCTGGGTGCGTTTTTTCAAGGCGCAGGTGGACCTGTTCGCGAACAGGCAGAACACCTGCTGCCCGCTCTGGTTCTCGCTAGGGGGCGACGATCCCCCACTAGGCATAGACGCGCTGGGCCACCAGTGGCCAGCCCTACCCCTATATGCTTTCCCCCCGATCCCGCTCCTCCAGCAGGTGCTGTGCAGGATTGCGGGTGAGGGCAGGGAATTGATACTGATAGCCCCCCACTGGCCCAACCAGCCGTGGGTGGCAGATCTGGTCAATAGGTCAGTGCAGCAGCCTTGGGAGCTGCCTCTACGGAGGGACCTCCTAACGCAGGCGCACAGGACGGTGTGGCACCCCCATCCGGAGTGGTGGCGTCTCAAAGCCTGGCACCTGAAAGGTGCAGGCTCATAGCGTCAGGCTTGTCGGACGCGGTGGTGGCTACAATACAGAGTGCCCGAGCTGTATCAACACGGGCTCTGTATACGCTGAAGTGGCGCAGTTTTGAGCAGTGGTGTGCTGCGCGTCAGCACGACCCCGTTAACTGCGCGCTGGGCGTTATTCTCGAATTCCTACAGCAGTTGTTTGATGAGGGGAAGGCGGCTTCTACTCTCAAAGTGTACATGGCTGCCATTTCAGCCTGCCACGCAGGCATTAACGGCAGTTCTCCTGGCAGTCACCCGCTAGCGTCACGCTTTATGGCGGGGGTGAGACGGCTCAGGGTGCCAGAGAGACACCTCATACCCTCTTGGGATCTGCTAGTGGTGTTACGTGCTCTCACAGGGCCTCCGTTCGAGCCCCTGGAGACAGTGGACATAAAGTTTGTCTCTTTAAAGACCGCGCTGCTGCTGGCGTTAACGTCAGCAAAACGCGTTGGTGACATGCAAGCCCTGTCAGTCAGTCCATCGTGCCTTCAGTTCTCGATCGCTGGTGACAGAGTGGTTATGCGACCTAATGCTGCTTACACACCTAAAGTGGTGGTAACCCCATTCCGCAATCAGGTGATTGAATTAGCAGTTTTCTCGCCTCCTCCTTTTGCGTCAGCAGAGGAGGAACGTTTGAATAAGCTCTGTCCAGTGCGCGCTCTCCGCTGTTACGCAGAGCGCACTAGAGCTTTCAGACAGTCAGATCAGCTATTCGTGTGCTTCGGTGCACGCGCAAAAGGCAGACCTCTATCAAAACCGAGCCTCTCCCGTTGGATAGTAGAGGCTATCGTGTTGTCTTATAAGAGCTTGTCTTTAGATCCCCCGGAGAAGTTGCATGCGCACTCTACGCGGGGGGTCTTGTCTTCCTGGGCCTTACTAAAGGGCGTCTCAGTGGAAGATATTTGCAAAGCTGCAAGCTGGAGTTCTCGCCACACTTTCATTAGATTCTATATGTTAGATGTGGCTGAACCTAGTTTTCTTCATAGCGTTCTGCGGGCAAGCGATCTCTGAATCCCTTGGCCGGAGAACGATAGATATGATAAGTGTGTTCATTAGTGTCTACATGTTATGTTGCACATGAAACATCCCAGGGTTTTCTTACGGGCGCAGGATCACGGATCCCTGTCGCCTATGATAAAGGTGGCCCTGTTAAATTCTTGGTGTTCTGCAGGCGAGCGATCTCTGAATCCCCTGACCTGAGAACGATGTATATGATAAGTGTGTTCATCGGTGTCTACATGTTTGTTACACATGAAACACTCCAGGGTGGTTTCCTACAGGCGCAGGATCGCGATCCTTGCCGCCTATGACAAAGGTTGCCCTGTTAATATGTTCACCGCCAGCGGCCGTATGAACCTCTATGAGGGCAAAGGCTTCAGTAGAGCTGGTGTGTGTAATTGGCTGCCACTGTATTATCACGCGGGAATGTATAGGGTCCCATTGTGTTATATCGCAGTGAACTGCGATAAGGAACGTCTCGGTTACTTACGTAACCTCGGTTCCTTAAGCAGGAACCAGATATAACAAGGTTGGCGTGTACAGTGTTACCTTGGATTGATTGTCTTGCTCAGTTTCTTTCCAAGGCAGATCTGGGCGCGCGTAATGGTATTATAGTACTCCTGGCAGGCGGGGCCAGGAGCGCGCGCTGACAGATCTCGCGGCCTTTCAGGCGTGAATAGATAAATGCTTCGATTTGTAGCCATGACATTCGTCATGTACCATTGTGTTATATCTGGTTCCTGCTTAAGGAACCGAGGTTACGTAAGTAACCGAGACGTTAATGAGGAAGAGGGAGAAGCTAAATCGAGGAGACAATAACATCAGCTAGATAACTGTGTCATGCAAATGTCACTTTTCCATTTAAATCGATTATGGTTATTACAAGTTTCCTTAGCTAGCTAGTTAGCTATTGCTAGCATAGCACCTGGATAACCATAACAACAGGAAACACAAAATTAGCGGCAACGTTTAATTTCTCAAACAGCTCAACAATAAAACACAGTCTTCATGGTTCAAAGTGATTACAACCACTTATGTGATGTTAAATGACTTCACATAGCCATTAAACTATCCTAAGAGAAATAATGGGAAACCAACGGAGCAAGAGCTTACTCTGATAACTATCAATGAAATGTGAGCGAATACTGCTATTGCTAACATGTAGTCTCCACTGTTCGTCGAAAAGCCAAATCTATTTTTTAGGTTCCAAAAATGTTCAAAGCAATGTGAGTTATCTTCTGTTCCATCGTTTGAAGCAAACCGTTGAGCTCCAGCATTGGTCTCCCATTATTAATCACTTGACGTTTCAATTGAAAGTCCTGTTTCCATGCTCTCACACGCCCCCCTCATTGAGGCAGAGGTACTGTTTGCCTCCTCTCTCTGGGCTTTTTCACTGCCGTTTTATGTAAGGTCAGCCATTCCAAATAGGTTCTACACATATGTGAAATACATTCCCTATTCAATGGATAGAGGCATTGCAAAAAAGTCACTGACAAGGCCCCTGCTCAGCACACCACCTCCGCACATTCCTCTCAGAAAAACCCTGTGTCGTTCCAAACTGGGTACATAATGCAGCGGCGATATCACCACAAGACTATAATTAGTTGTGTGTGAGAGGTTACATTTTCAGTTGTGCATGTGAACGGTTACATTTTCAGTAATGAATGTGAGAGGTTACGTTTTCAGTTGTGTGTGTGAGAGGTCACATTTTCAGTTGTGCGTGTGAGAGGTTACATTTTCAGTAATGAATGTGAGAGGTTACATTTTCAGTAATGAATGTGAGAGGTTACATTTTCAGTTGTGCGTGTGAGAGGTTACATTTTCAGTTGTGCGTGTGAGAGGTTACATTTTCAGTTGTGCGTGTGAGAGGTTACATTTTCAGTTGTGTGTGTGAGAGGTTACATTTTCAGTTGTGCGTGTGAGAGGTTACATTTTCAGTTGTGCGTGTGAGAGGTTACATTTTCAGTTGTGCGTGTGAGAGGTTACATTTTCAGTTGTGCGTGTGAGAGGTTACATTTTCAGTTGTATGTGTGAGAGGTTACATTTTCAGTTGTATGTGTGAGAGGTTACATTTTCAGTTGTATTTGTGAGAGGTGTTCACTGTGGTATAAGAGAGGTTCTCACTCATGAGTATGAGGTTTTCAGTTGTCATTGTGTGAGGTTCCATTTTCACTAGTGTACGTGAGGGGTGTTTAGTAGTGAATGTGAGTGTATTTCAGTAGTGTTTGTGAAAGGCAAAAGGTCTTCAATGGTGTGTATGAGAGGCAAGTTTGAATTATGGCCTACACGGCCCCTCATACATGGTAGCACTACATACATCCAAGGAATGGAGTCATCAATATTATTATATAAATAACTTGAAAGAGAGTATCAGAATAATAACACCACCATACACACCAAGGGCATATTTTCAGGTACTGAAAATAC
>NC_045154.1:11837762-11840262 GCF_900700415.2 Clupea harengus | reverse complement strand
GAGTGATGGCACCTACTTGTTTGTGTGTAAAAACAGACAGAACACAATCAGACATCACAACCAACAACACATTAGACATAAGAGCAGTTAGCCAGAAACCTATATGCAACCTCTGCAGAATCGATCTTTTCAGTGCTTTATGTATCAGAGCTTGACCTCAGGCACATACAAACAAATTTGTCTGTATTGTGCTTGTTAACCACTGCACGTGCCACACGTTTCTGATACAGTTGCAGAGACAGAGGGAGAGAAACAGAGAGAGAGAGGAAGATTGAGAGAGAGAGGGAGAGAAAGATTGAGAGAGAGAGGGAGAGAAAGAGAGAGAGAGAGAGTGAGAGAGGAAGATGGAGAGAGAGAGGGAGAGAGAGAGAGAAAGGAAGATGGAGAGAGAGAGGGAGAGAAAGAGAGAGAGAGAGGAAGATGGAGAGAAAGAGATAGAAAGGGAAAGAATGAGAGAGAGAGAGAGGAAGATAGAGAGAGAGGGAGAGAAAGAGAGAGAGCGAGAAAGAGAGGAAGATGGAGAGGGAGATATCTCACATGCTGGAAAGAGGTCACCTGTCTAACTCACAGTGGAGAGGACGGCGGTCTGCAGGGATAGATTTGGGGGGAAGGTCTCTCTGCCTTTCGCTTAGTCAACCACTGACACCCTAAAATGTGTTTGTTTGAGTGTGTGTGTGTTTGTGTAAGGTGTGTGTGTGTTTGGTGTGATTGAAAGCCTTGGGCTGGTTCGGGAAACTAAATTGGACACACAGCTTTGTCACAAAACTAAAACCATCTGCCGACCTTCAACTTTAAAGTTAATAGCAACAAAAGCTCTCTATTTCTTTTTTTCCTCTCAGATACAATAACAAACCATCTTCTTCACAGCTTGGCCACAAACAAATACAGATGAAGACAGATCTGTGAAGGGGATAAATGGTACTGTGCAAGTGTGTGTGTGTGTGTGTGTGTGTGTGTGTGTGTGTGTGTGTGTGTGTGTGTGTGTGTGTGTGTGTGTGTGTGTGTGTGTGTGTGTGTGTGTGTGTGTGATGATGGCATGTGTGTGTGTGTGTGTTTGTGTGAAGGTGTGTGGATGAGTCCATGAGAACAACAGACAGACACAGGGGTGGAGAGCAACATGTGACTAATGCCAAACTTTTCAATGCATGATGATATATATGAGCATGAAGCCTGTGAAAGAAGAAAAATGAGGGGAAAAGATGGAGAGATAGACAGTCAGAGAGTATAATTAAGACCCAGACCTGTTCCCCCCACCACCCCCTTCCCATGCACACGGCCCCCACCCCGCTAGCAGACCCGGCCCAAGTCTCAGAAACAGCCGCAGGCATACCGAGAGGGTCTGTCATCAGATGAGTCAGACACAGCCTATAGAGAGAGAGAGAGAGAGAGAGCGCGCGAGAGAGAGAGAGAGAACGAGAGAGAGAGAGAGACTCGGTGGGTTTGGACTTCCGATTGCCTCGATTCATATGGAAAGCATTCAAGATCACTGCTTGTGTGACTCATTTGTTTTTCGTTCCAGAACAGCTGAGAGGAATGTTTCCCATATGAGGAACTGTGGGAGGCGTACAGACAGACTGGACTACACTAACCCTCAACAGCCATTTACTGAACTCTTTTCATCCACCGGCTTCCACAGCGAGGTGGTGGAATATTGATTGCTGCATATCTGTAGATAAACAGAAATGGCCTTGATTGCATGCAGCTGAGAGATCTCTCGCCTTGGTATTTGTTAGTTTGGTGAGTGAGGCATTTCCCTGATTTTCTTCTTCAGGAGCAATGAGAGGAAAACATTCTGACCTTTCTTCATGTTTCATGAGAACAGAGTGAGAGATCACTCTGCTGCATGTTTTAGTGTTGAAGAGTGAATCAACACTCCTCTGAATGTATTAGTGAATCAACACTCCTCTGAATGTATTAGTATTGCAGAGTAAAAACTCCCTCCTCTAGCATACATCTATTACTGTTGAAGGGTGAGACATCCCTCATCTGCATGTATTAGTGTTGAGAGTGAGACATCAACTCAGTCTATACCCCCTCCACCTGCATGCACTTGTGTGGCATTCACACCTCTGAAAGCATTGGGATGCATGAGAGTGACACGCTATGTTAGTAGTCCAGGAATGTGGAGCGTGCCAGGAGTGTGGCAAAGGAAGTGCATGAGCTGTCAGCCTCTGGCTCAGGTTTGGCTCAGATCTGGCTCAGGTTTGGCTCAGATCTGGCTCAGGTTTGGCTCAGATCTGGCTCCCGGCCTAGAGAGAGGATTTGAGCCGAACACAGAGAACCTCACGCAATGCTTCACTATCACAAGCTCATCATGGCTAACACCTCACTGCAAGTAGGAGATCGGGTTGATGTCCTGGAGTGGGAGGGAGAGAGAGAGAGAAAGAGAGATGTGTGTGTGAGAGAGATGTGTGTGTGTGAGAGAGAGAGAGAGAGAGAGAGAGAGAGAGAGAGAGAGAGAGAGAGAGAGAGAGGTGGGGGAGGAAGAGTGTGGAAGGGA
>NC_045154.1:11830262-11832762 GCF_900700415.2 Clupea harengus | reverse complement strand
GTTTTCCTGCAGGGACTGGTGACTGCCGTTTTTTTAACCAGTGTGTTTAGTGTGTCTGCAGCTCTTGAACATGAGGTCATTGGGATGATAACACTGATAGTGAAAGGCACTAGAGTCCCGTGGCCTTGCCTTTTCAAAATAAATTAATGCTCTCTCTCTGTCATTTCCCTCTCCTCTGTGTCTCTCACTCTATAATTTACAATTGAATGTACTGAGCATGAGGGAGTTAACTAAACTAAAGGGCTAATTATAGAGGAGAGAACCAGAGTTACAGTAAATCCAAACATCCAAAGTGTGTTTTTTTTATAATTCAACAGCAGTCTTCACAGTACTCGCAGGGAATTTAAATCCAGTTCACAGGGATGGACACAGAGGTGCTGGTCCACTTTAGAAGCACATTCCAATGGTTTAGATTCAAACCAGTTCAGAAGCACAAGCTATTGATCCTAGCTTGGGAGAGGCTCTCTGAGAGCACTGAAGTATCTCCAAACATGAGGGAGAGGAATGGAGACAGACAGGCGGAGAGAGAGAGAGAGAGAGAGAGAGAGAGAGAGAGAGAAAGAGAGAGAGAGAGAAAAGGAAATGAAAGGAAACAGAAGAAGACAGCACATACAAGCCTGTTCATGTATCAGGTAAAAACAACATGGGATTGATAACACATTTTCATTCCCACTCAGTCTGCCATAACAGTAAAGTCACGGGTATCGTGTATTCGCACCTGACTGTATTTGACCGAATGCTATGGAGCGTGAACCTCCATGAGATGTGCCAGTTAACCTATGAACTATCCTAGCTATCTCTAGTGTAGGGATTCGGGAACAATCTTTACAGTTGGCAGTTGCTAGGGTGTGTTAATATAAACTAATTAGCTGCTGGTTGTATTTAGGGGAAAGCAGCAAAGCTGCACAGGCACCCTGAGGGTTTCTAACTTTTCCTTTTACAATTATATCAGTTAAATTGAGGTGACTATAACATCAGATATAGGTAATTAGCTATCATTAAATGCAAATGGAACAGTATGATGTTGTCCTTACTAGGCAACTAGGCAACCACAGCAATCAGGACACACAGTTTGCTGCATTGCCTGAAGCTAAGTTTAATTTCTCAAAATCAACACACCAGTTTTGGGTTTTAAAGTGATCAAAACCAATTGCGGATGATGTTAAATAGCTTCACATAGACATGAGGCAATCCTGAGGGAAATAATAGTACATCAATGGGGAAATGGCTTCCTCTGATATGAATGTAGTGAATGAAGTGGGGAGAAGTCCCCCTGGCCCTCGGAAATTAGGTTCACCTTAATCGTTTTGCTCCCATTCCCACACCATTACAGCATAAAAGCGATAAATAAACAGCTTTCAGAGTGAGTAGGAATGGGATTTTAGAGAGAAGGAGAAGACAGGAGGGGGAGAGGAGAACAAGGCAGATTTCAGGACCACCCCCCCCCCCCCCCCCCTTCTCAATTTAGCCTGTTTTATTAGCATCCAGAGCTTCAGATGGTGCCGTGATTATGAAACCCTGCCCTGTCTGTCTGGCTACGCTAGCTTTTCTAGGCCAGTCAGTTGGCATGCGCGTGCATCTCTGTGTGTTTATGTATGAGTGTGTGTATATGTGTGTTTGTGTGTGTGTGTGTGTGTGCATGTGTTGTGTGTTATCCATAGGGAGTGGCTCCCTCATGCATCTTTGAAAGGCCCAAACTGTAAATAAGTAAAAAGGGAGTCTTGAAAACTCACACTTTTTTTTTTTTGAACGGCGGCACCAAAGTGAGCCGGCGACAGATGGGGGAAGTGGCCTGCGGGCAATGGGGCACGTGGGGCTGTGTGGGGGGTTGGAAGCACAGTAGAGGGAGGGCTCTGAGGGTCATTTAAATTGCAAAGCGTCTGCAAGGAGCTGCGGCTGATACCAGTGCCGCCGAATGACTTCCTGCTTTCCGCTCCCACAACTTGCAATAAGCCGCTTACAGCTTAAGATGTTTTTTTCTTTCCTTTTTTTTAAAGAACAACCCAGGAGTACTTTGCTTACTGCATTATATTGTGTTGTAATTGGGTTTGTGTATGGTTGGGTATGTGTGTATATAATTGTGGATGTGTGTGTGATGTCTATTGGTTTGCCTGTAAAGCATCGTACCGTGTGTGTGTGTGTGTGTGTGTGTGTGTGTGTGTGTGTGTGTGTGTGTGTGTGTGTGTATTTGACTCCAAAGTCTGTATTTACGATTCATAATAAACAGCACATCTGTATTTCCATATGGTGGGCTACTGTAACTCTACTCTAAAATAAGAGGATTAAATCATTAGCTGTTAATTAATTGTGTATATGGCTCATCTTCTATTATAGTTTTCTTTCTAACTACTGGATTTGCTTCCCTTTGTGCACTAAAATACCTTTAACATCATCCATTATTCAGGGCAGTACAGAAGCCATGGATGAATGCAACCCTGACTGCCCCTCTGTGTCTTGTCTATGCCTTACTGTCTCTTCATCTTTCTAGCAGAGAGAGAGA
>NC_045154.1:11820262-11825262 GCF_900700415.2 Clupea harengus | reverse complement strand
TGGCTAAAAACATGTGGGCTAGCTGTGGTAGTGAGCAGGTAAACAACCGTTTCGATCTAATTCATCAATGATTAAGGCTACAACAATCATTTGTTGAGCTACAATGAATGAATGAATGAATTAACTCTGTGTTTCACAGGTAAATTCACTGATTCCTTCTTTTAAGATCTCTAGGAAGACAGTAAAACGACTTGCCGTTGTTTTTTAGAAGTTTATTTTGCATCCAATGATACCCAGTAATTGCCTAACATCTTGACAACACAGTCTTAATTCCTAGTGCTAGAGCTCCAGCCAACAGACTGGCGTTCCACTGGACTGTTTCCTGCCAATATGGCCCTGATAATGGTTTGTGACGTCGACTGCTCCATCTCTATAGTCCTGGGTGGAGCCTGAGGGGAGCTGGGGGAAAGGTGATGGCTGCAGAGACTAAGCGGCTTGCTGTGGTTCAGGAATGCCCCAATCGATCACTTTTACCAGAGGAGAAGATGAGCAGCTATGTGGGACAACTCCCAATCCTCATATCCTAATCCTGTGTCTCTTGTGCTCTTGCTCTCTCTCTCTCTCTCTCTCTCTCTCTCTCATTCTATTTCTCTCTCTCGATCTCTCACCCCTCCCTCTTTCGCACATCCAAGTAATTACAACCTGGCACCTAAAGGAAGAAAATATCTTTTGGAGAATAAGTGAAAAGATGGCAACTGGAGAGGAACTCTACACACACACACACACACACACACACACACACACACACACACACACACACACACACACCGATCCAGAGAACAATAGAAGGAAATAAATAGAGAGAGAAACACACACACACACACACACACACACACACACACACACACACACACACACACACACACACACACACACACACACACACACACTAGTATCATCACATAATCACAAGATTATCATCCCTACTGTAGCCAAACTCCAATGACAATAAAGGGCCTTGAAAGTATTCAATAGGAGTACATATCCTATGTGCGATACGTAATAACATAACATACATAAAACTAAACTAATAACCAAGAATGACACTGACATTTTGGGGACACAATAGCGGCTGAAACAGCTGCAGCAGGTAATATTTTGGAGAAGTCATTAATATTCCACAGGCAATAATTACAACACCCAGCAGCATTCACATCATCAACCAATCATGTGTGGGAAGGCCTCATGGGACCAGGACAAATATTACACGTGAGGCATAATCCATCACCAGGTGTTCGTTATGTTTAAAAATACTTCTGCAGTGATTTACATGTGTGACTTCTCTCTGGCTAGGTTGTCAAAATGCTCCACAAGAACAACCCGCAACAAGAAGAACAAGAAGAAGAAGAAAAGAAGAAGAAGAAGAAGAAGAACGACAACAACAACAACAACAACAACAACAACAGCAACAGCATAGATTCCTTTATAAGCGATAGCTCCACTATGCACACTAGCAAAGGATCCTTACTCTGCCCCAGTATCAGACTACTTGTGACTATATCAATCCAAAGGTTTAAAAACTGAAAACACTGATGGCCAATTAACAAGTTCACACTTCACAATGGTCAGGATTACATGAATGCAGACCATCAGCTATGTTTGGTAAAGTAACCACCAAGTGTTCTGTGATGTTCTGGAGGGACTGAGCTAGCAAACTGAATGGGTGCTCCCTATGGGTCTACTTATGCTGAATATGACAGTGGCATGAGTGGGGAGGTGAGGTGAGGGGAGGGGAGGGGAGCAGAGCGGAGCTAAGTGAATGGCATGGCAGGGGGGCGAGGACTAGATTAAATTCCCTACAGGAATGGGAAGTAGGAGGCGGATGGCCTATAAATCATCCCAAAGTCGCTTTCCTAAACCTCCACTGGGAACGCCATGAACTGCAGTGGAGAACACAATATTCTCTCTCTCTCTCTCTCTCTCTCTCTCTCTTTCTCTCTATGGTTCTCTCGTCAAGCCAGGAGGGTGGATAAGAGGCCTGACACGACACAATGAAGCTGGTATCAGTCTCCCACAGAGACACACACAAACACGCATTCACTCAGCACGCAGTCATACAACAGGAACACACAAGTCACACATACACACTAAAACCACAAGCACTCACACACATCACATATACACACTCGTATATACACACACACACACTCACACATTTGAGGAGTGAGACAAAAATGTATGGCATCAGTGTGACTTCCAGTGTCTTGTATTAGCTCTGCATGTCATCTCGAGTGTATGGTGTGTCACTTTTAAGTATTGTCAGGTGAGGGTTTGAAACTCTGTGTGTGTGTGTGTGTGTGTGTGTGTGTGTGTGTATGTGTGTGTGTAAGTCTACATGTGTATGCATGTGAGAGCAGATGCTGTTGTGACACTCCCGCCAGGGCAGTTTGGTACAATCCCATCATCACACACACACACACACACACACACACACACACACACACACACACACACACACACGCTTACTATGAGATGCTGGTGGCTGCAGACTGGAAGATTAAGGCGCTTTATGCTTCACTTCATGCAAACAATTCCCATTCAGCTCGCTGGAGCAACACCAAGGCATGGGCGTTAAGGCCCCTAGGCTGGCCCCATAGAGGGCCCGGCCCCCAGGCCCCGAACAGAGGAGAGCACTGTTTTACACGGGAGAGCAGAGAAAAGAGCAGACGACAAAGGCTCCGGTCTCACAACCCTGCTCTCTCTGTCTGGACTTGTCCTGAGGCTCTGAGAGATTTTTTGGAGGCATTTTTGTTTTGTTTGAAAGTAGAGA
Source organism: Clupea harengus (assembly GCF_900700415.2). NCBI lineage: Eukaryota > Metazoa > Chordata > Actinopteri > Clupeiformes > Clupeidae > Clupea > Clupea harengus. The sequence continues at coordinate 11,822,492 of NC_045154.1, read as the reverse complement.
AAAACTGGCATCCCAATCAGACAGAAAAAGAAAGGGGGGAGATAAAAGGACAGACTCCTCAGATACATGAGAGCATCAGTTTGCTGCCCTTCTGTCACCGAACCTCTGAGCATTTTCAATCCTCTCAGAGGCCCTCAACACACACACGCACACACACACACACACACACACACACACACACACACACACACACACACACACACACACACACACACACACACACACACACACACAGAGAGAGAGACACACACACAGACATGCCATCTGCATCACAAACAGGCACTCTGGCGAGTCAGGAAGAGACAAGAATGTCAAGCAGTTAACTAGTAGAAAACGGTGCATGTGCGTATGTGTGTGTGTGTGTGTGTGTGAGTGTGTGTGTGTGTGTGTGTGTGTGTGTATGTGTGTGTGTGTGCATCTGTATGTAAACTGCTGGAAAAAGGAAAAAGAGATGGCCCGTAGGGCCTCCCCTCCCTTCACCTCCTTCCCTTTATCTCCTTTTCCTCCCTCCTCTAATTCTACATCCGTCGATGTTATTGACTTAATCTGCCTTTAATTAACTTTGTTAGAGAGGATTGAGAGCGCGCTCTGTTATTGTCAAACAGAGAACGGGGGGAGGAGGCGGAGTAGAGAGCTGAGAGGAAGAGAGGAGGAGAAGAGAAGAGGAGGAGAGGAGAGGAGAGGAGAAGGAGGATGGGCGAGGGGGTGGGGAGGGGGAGTAGTTAAAGTGCAGAAGAGGAGGAAGAGAACCCCCCGTGGGAAAGGCAGTGAAATGGAGAAAGTCAGCAGAGATGGCAGAGTGACAGGAGAATCTGAGCCCAGCACACACACACACACACACACACACACTTAATACAAGCCGCCAGGCCTCACACAAAGCTCCATGAAAACACACACATCCACAAACACACACTTGTGCGTCTGTGGGTGTGTGTGTGTATTCATGGAGCGGGGGATTATTTGATTTTGTAAGTACAAAAAAGAAACACCAGAGGCGGTGAGAGATAGTTGTGAGACTAAGTGCCTCAGGTACAGGGGGACACATTGTTCCCTTTACATCAGAGCCCCCGATTAACCGCTCACTCACACACTCTTCAGGCACGTCACGCACGTCACATTGCAGGCCTCATCAGGAGGTCATTGGCACTAGCACAGGGCCACTGGAGCAAAGAGGAGCAGAGAGACCTGGGATCCTACAAGACTACCAGGATAACAAGAGCTGATGTGAAAGGAGAGGAGGAAAGAGAGATAGAGAGAGAAAGAGAGAGTACAAGGGCATTTCATTTTTGACTGTGTGTGTGTGTGTGTGTGTGTGTGTGTGTGTGTGTGTGTGTGTGTGTGTGTGTGTGTGTGTGTGTGTGTGTGTGTGTGTGTGTGTGTGTGTGTGTCTGTTTGTTCTGTCTGAGATGACAGCTTATTGTTGTCAGTGACCCGCAACATAGAAACACAGCAACAACAACCTCAGGGCATTTCCTCTTAGCCAACAAACTGACACCACAACAACCCAAGATCCTTCATCAAGTTCATCTTCCTATCCTCGCATATCAACAACATGCAAGTGTATCCGTTTCATCAAGTTCAAACAACAATCTGCCTGTGTTTTGGAGCATTTTCTGTCCTCTACACACAAACATTTCCTACCTTTCATTCCAAACTTGGAGCGTCGGCCATATTTGTTGATGAGGACAAACATAATGACGAGAAGCAGGCAGGCGAAGCCAGCCAGGCCCACGGCGATGGACACCTGCAGGGAGCATAGACGAGCACATTAGTTGGAGCCCAGCAATTAACACTTACAGGTGACAGTCAATAGCCACATTACCATCAAACTACCACTGAGTCCACCTGGACAGTGAGCATACATTAGTGATACAAACACAATTTCCACCTGGATGAAACCACAACATTTGCACTCCAACAACTTATCATTCACAGTGGTTTAGCAATGGACTTACACACATACATGCACAAACACTCACACACACACACACACACACACACACACACACACACACACACACACACACACACACACACACACACACACACACACACACAAACACACACGCACACACAAAAACAGACAAACACACACACACACACGCACATGCACATACACACTTCTCTGTTCTAGCATTCTCTGCCTATGACTTTGGCCAACCTACTGTATGTGACTTTAATAAGTTTTGGAGACCAGGGCAAACCAAAGCACAAGTAATAACTCAAAAAA
>NC_045154.1:11807762-11815262 GCF_900700415.2 Clupea harengus | reverse complement strand
GGGAAGGGTAGGAACTTAAATAGCATGCAGTTCAGAAAAACATCTAACACACAATACAGATCATAGTATACTCATTCACACACACACGCACACGCACACGCACACGCACACACACACACACACACACACACACACACACACACACACACACACACACACACGCAGACACACACACAGTAGTTAGACCAGCACCCCAATGCTTCACATTTGCACTCACACCTTACTCCCTCACTGTAAAATCTGCAAGGTTGTGAATTGCAGAGGAAGAAAACACCATTGTGTAATTCCCACATGGATGGATGAAACCTTTTTCTGCAGTCAGATCTCATCTTGAGTCAAGCTGCTTGCGTCTGAAAGATGAAATAACCACCCTTCATACCTCTGAACTTCCACCTCACACACACACACACACACACACACACACACACACACACACACACACACACACACACACACACACACACACATACACACAACAAAATAGATAGATAGACACTGCCATCTCTGGTTGAGTTGGATCAATTATCAGTGGGTGGGGGTTGGGGGGAGGGGGGTAGAGAAGAGAGATAGGGCGAGAAAGAGCAAGAGAGAGAAAGGTGAGTGTGTGTGTACGTGTATGTGTGTGTGTCGCGGGGGAGGAGGTGGTCAGTGTCCATCATAGATTCTACTCTGTGTTCTTGTCAGATGGACTGCCTTTGTGCGTGAGTGTTTGTGTGTGCATGTCTCTGTGCGTGCGTGCGTGCGTGCATGCCAGGGAGGTTGGGAGGGTTCCGCCATTGCTTCGTGCTCGAAGCCTGGCATCATTCGCGCAGCTACTCCAGAGGTCAGCCCTCATCTCATATTCAGCCTCAGTCGCGCTCTGAGAAAGCAGCAAAGCCGCCTACACCTCAAAGAGCATCCAGGAACATCCTCTCAGTTCAGCTTCACACAGGCTACAACCAGGGAATCCTGCAGGGGCCGAACACCCAGTAATGCTATTATAAGATAATCTGTGGGCTGGTGAGGTCGAAAAGAGGGCTGTATTCAAAATAAAGAGCTGTTAAAGTAAAACCAAGGGTTAAGTGGCTGACAATACCTGTGTTTTCTGACTCTGGAAGGATTTTCACTAATTAAAAATGGGTGATGTTGAGCTAAAAGGATGAGGGTATAGTTTCCTGCTGTTCTGTTCCTGATTTTTGTGTATGTGGGCGATTGCTTTTTTGTATTCCAAACTATTCTGTATGACTGATTATAATTGCCTCAGTCTGCTACATGTGTTTTGCACTGAGACCATTCATCTCCTTTCTCTTTTGGGGTGAGAGAGCAAGGGAACCAAGATGATCCAGGTGGAAATCAGTATAACCTCCACCTTCATGAAGGGTCCAAACACACAACTTCATGAGGGAATGCTCACAGCCACACCCTCAAGAGGAGGGATGGATTTAAGGACACCCTGAAGTAGCTGTGCATTTACTGTAGTGAGTCTACCCTGCTGTGAAGTTCTGATGTAGTTGTGTAGGCTGGACATAGTATTCTTAGTCTGCATTTCAGACGGATCTACACCCTACTATAGTTCTGACAGTTGTGTTGTAGTTAAGTTTCTTTTTTTGTCCATAATGTTAATGGGAGGTGTGAACTGAAGCTGGACCTACATTGCACAGTGATCTGAACAGACGCATTGGTCATCCCCACTAAGTTCTCGGCGACGCAGGTCAGCAAGAAGTTGTTGTCCTCTCTGCTGATGTTGAACAGATCCAGGTTGACTGCATGAATGTTGTACCCCACAGACGACTAAAACAGAGAAGAACATGACCGAATTGTACATCAGAACTATGAACAGATTTCTATAGACAAATATAGATATGATACTACCAACAGATAGCATATTAGCATATTGAATAACCAACACTGGTGAGTAGGCAAGGGAGCACATATGGCCAGCTCATTATTACTGCAGAATGAATACAAGGACCAGGTTATTGGGACCCTGTTGCCAAGAGACCATGAACCCATATTCTGAGCTTTTCAAAAACTGAAAAGGAAAAGACATCTTTTTTCAAAGCTCCATTCAAGGACCTTTCCATTTGGTACAGAAGTGGTATGAATAATAAAATAAACAATGACAAAATAATGACATATAAAAGCATGAATCAGAAAGCGCTTATGGGGTCAGAAGCGGAGACACAGCTGGGCTTCAGGCCTGTGTCATTAGCACGTGTGTGTGTGTGTGTGTGTGTGTCTGTGACATTATGCTGGTACACATATGGAGGTCTAACACAAGGACATGAACTCAGGCCTTACCTGGTGCTGTTTAAAGGGGAACAGACCTTGCTCAGTGCACAGTAACATTACACCATTACACCAGGGCAGCACCATTTCATGTCCAGGTAGCGGTAGCATCAACCTCAGGTGTTAAGGAACACAGGTTAAACAGATGAGGTACGCACCACTCCTACCCTATGTCGATGAACTAAGCAAGGTTTTTCTTAGTGCAGGTTAAATGAACTTGGGTCTTACCTGATGCTTGTTGAAGGAGGTGAGAGAGTAACCTATGCTGGTTTATGGATGTATGCTCTTACCTGTCTGTAGTTTGTGGAATTATGGTAATACCTGATGTGGTAAAGTCGGAAACTTCTGACTTCCTACCAGTAGATGGATGTGAAGTTTTACTAATGTGGCTAAAAATAGTGAACTCTTCCCTGATGCTGGTGGATGGAGGTGAGGTTTTACCTGATGTAGGTAAAGGTGGTGATATCTTATCTGGTGGTGTTTGCTGGTGAGGATCTTTTGGTTAGTGAATTCTTGTGTATTCTTAGTGATGTCTTACCCCATGCAGGCGGATTGAGGTCAGGCCCTTAACCTTCCAGTCAACCTCTGGAAGCGGCAGGCCTGTCCCATTGCAGAAGATGGTTACCTTGTCACCCTCGGTTACTGTGAGGTTACTGTGGGACACGCTAACCTCTGGCAGGTCTGAGAGAACAAAGATGAGACATGAGTCAGAAAATGTGTGTGGTGTGTGTGTGTGTGTGTGTGTGTGTGTGTGTGTGTGTGTGTGTGTGTGTGTGTGTGTGTGTGTGTGTGTGTGTGTGTGTGTGTGAAAGAGAGAGAGAGAGAGATAGAGAGTAGGTGTGTTTTGTGTGTGTTTTGTGTGTGTGTGAGTGCCTGCGTGTGTGTATGTTTAATGTGGGTATGTGTGTGCGTTTCTGTGTGTGTGCATTTGTTTTTGTATGTCTGTATGTGTTCTTACCACACGATGAGTTCAGGTTCATGGTCTGTAGGGGGATGGGGGTGGTGTCCCACGTACAATAGAGTTGCTGGTTCTGAAGCCCCGCCTCTCCTCTCTGTTGCCATAGCTGCAGCCAGCGTATATCACACCCACAGTCAAACAGCACATCATCAAGCCTCCTGTTAAAGATCACACAGACAAACAGAAATGGAAATTATACATAATTTTGTAGTTCATGTAATTCACAAATTCTTGATTTAATGTTTGACAATGCATAAATGACTGTACCTTAACTTAAACAGCTTCAACAGACCACTAGAATGATTACAAAAATGTTTTGCTATGTACTTTGCAAGAGACGCTAAAACCAGAATAACCACAAGAGCACTCTTGACCAGGCAGGAGCTCATAGTGTGTACTGATAAACAGTATTAAGGGAGCCAGTAGAATTCAGGAAATGCCAAGGTAAGCGCTACTTGGATACCCACAGTGAGGGAACACGAACACAATGTAACCCTTTCCAGGTCTGGGACTACTATAAGAAAGTGTCAGGCCACAATTTTGCCGAGGAGGGTGAAGAATGTTCCAGACACTTTCTTGCTCAGGTTTAGTACTGAACCACCTCAGGCAGTAAAGAAACATGTCTCTCTTTCTCCTCATATATGAAGTCCATACTGTTGAAGAAGAGCAATGTAACTGAACATATTTGCCAGAATTTCGTCAGTTTCATCTCACTAAAGGCTCTTTTCATTGACAGTCATTTCAAGGACAAGGACACAGAAAGAGCACCATCATCCAGAACACAACACACACACACACACAGAGATTTCTGCTCTCAGCATGTGGAAAACTTCCAGTTCTGTTTGTGTGTGTGTGTGTGTGTATGTGTGCGTGAGTGAGAGAGAGAAAGAGAGAGAGAGAGAGAGAGAGAGAGAAAGAGAGTGAGAGACAGAGAGAGAAGGAGACATTTAATATGCTAATATGCTTAAAATGCTTGTTTGTTAATGGTATTCAGTGCGTACACTGCATGTTTTGACATGTTCCCATAATTCCAAGTGTTGGTGTTGACTTCAGAACCACAGGGTGTTACACCAGCCCCCACAATGACACAAACCGTCGCCTTCAGAGCAGAACACCCTGCAGTGCGTGCACACACTAACACACGCACACATACACACACAAGCACACATACAGTGCCCCCTTAACCCCTGTCCAAGGTTTTGTTCATTATAGCATGACAAACTGCATGACGTCTTAAACGAACACTGTGATGCATGTTTGCACTTAACGCACAGTGCACATTTCTCTAAAAGGAACAGGATTTGACTACAGAATGTGTTGATTTGTCATGTCAGAGTATAGAAAATCACATCCATGTTATCATTTTAGTTTTTTTTGTAACACACCACGTAACCAGAAAGAGAACCACATAGACAGACATTAGTCTAACAATCAAATTATGACGCGTGTGAGTTTATTGTTTTAATTAGTCTGACAGGCACAGAAAAACATTCTGCCATAAGCCTACACCTATCACATAATTGATATAGTTTTAAGAAATCTGTATGAGAATCCCTCCAATAAGAAAGACAGAAGCCATAATATATGCAGTGTTATATAGTCAGAAATAGGTTTGAAGACTAATTAACAATGAATACATTTCCAGATTCCAGATTCCAGGTTTACCCCATCATTGTTATTATTAGAAATCATGCCTATGGAATTGTAAATTAACAGCATTTATTTATATCACTTTTCTTCTTATATGAGCGCTTGAAGTTCTTTTAGCAAGACTGCCTCTCTCTCTCTCAAACACACACACACACACACACTGACAGCCATGGAAGTAGCCAAACAGCTCGCTGAGGGCCACTGGGGTGCAGTGTCTGGCTCAAGGACACATCGACATGGAGACAGGTGGACTCCCATTCCAAACAGGAAGTCCTCAGTAGCTAGACCACTGCTCTAGTTCTTGCACCAACGTTGCCTCATCACTGCCAAGCCTTGTTAACCATTGGAAGTGCCTTACAAACCTTTATGATTTCCACTTACACACATCTTTATGGAGAATGTTATCAAAGGGTGGTTTAGATACTCTTTCTCTGGTCACCATAGTCAATACACATTGTTAGAAAGATGCATTCAACAGTATGACCTAAATGTGGGCATATTAGGTGCTAAATACAAGATTGACTATGATCCTAAACCTATATTTTCCAAATTATGCGCAATTTTCTATTGTGTGTGTAAAAGAGAGAGAGCAAGAAAGAAAGAGAGCCTCAACAGAGTAGCATTATATCTCTCTTTCTGACCGCAGTATCATGGAAACACAGGTACATGCACTCAACACACAAACACATACACACAGAGAGAAAGAGGGAGAGATGAGTGGTACCCTAGCAGGAGTGTAATTGCCTGTGTTGCAGCTCATGGAGAGAAAACAGCAGCACCTCTCACACACACTCTGAGACACAGCCTCCTGCTGGGATATAGAGGGAGCATGGGGGTCTAGCGCACCCAAACACACACACACACACACACACACACACACACACACACACACACACACACACACACACACATGCTACCAGGTATACAGTACACACACACACATGCACACACACACACAAATCCCAGAGATAGAGCATGTGCATCTAACACCAGCAGGCCTGTTTGTTCAGCCACTGGCACCGGGAGACATGACAGACAACCTATCCCTCAGCACATAACAGCCACACACAGAGAGAAGGAGAGAGAGAGAGAGAGAAAGAAAGAAAGAGAGAGTGAGAGAAATGCAATTATACCAGTAAACACACGTACACACAGTCTCCACATTTTGTTAGAGTACTAGAGCCTGATGTAAGACTTCCTATTTTTCCATTCAGTTCAGGTGTGTGATGGCTTTGTAGCTCTTTTCCCTGTGTCTCATAGGAGGAAAGCTTAATGAAAAGCACATCCAGAGAGAGTTCAGTGGTACAAAGGGATTTCACTAAGCTCAGGCTAACTCATTATCAAACATGTACAGGATATCAGTCATACAGAGGGATTTCACTAAACTAAGTCTAACTTATTATCAAATATGCACGGCTCACATTTATCCATCTGATTTGGCAAATGCTCCACCTTGCACATGGGCTATCACAAGTTAATACCACAGCAGAAGCTAACAAAACATAAGCTGACAACATAAGCTTATACTAAACATAAGCTAACATTACATTAGCGAACCACCACATTACGTAATGCTAAAGTATAAGCATGAAACTGACATACTAGCTAACAATGAAATATATCACGGACGCAGAACCTACATTACAGCATAAGCATATGATAATCTTTAACCCCTGACCAGATTATGTTAATCATCATGCTACCACATGGTTTATAGCTAACGCTAAAACAAATACTAAACAAAAGCTTAACTCAATCATTTGTGCTAATGTTTAAAGATGAACCTAAAAATAGACTAAAGCCACAATTTAATGTAAATGCAACAAATGCTACTAATTACTTAAGGCTACTATGTTTTGTTTTGTTTTCTGACACATTGCCAGATTTTTTGGGAAGCACAGTTAAACCATCTTTCTACATGACCCTTTTATGCTAACCATTTATGCCAATTTTACTGTTTTGTCAAGTCTCTAGCAGGCAGGATTTAGTAGGATATATGTTTTTGAAAAATAAAAGTCATCCATTAATTTGCACATAGCCCTGCGCAATTGGCTACATATTTCTATGTGCATTTTTGTTCCTTCATTGCCCAAGAGTACCCACTTTGCTGGTGATCCATATGCGGTATGTTTTATGCATTGAGATGGCTAGGCTGCTCTAGAGAGTGCAATCCTGAATTTGCAAGTCTTTCAGTTGTGCATACATTACCTCCTCATGAGCTTTGCACATCTGAGTCACCTTGACCAGCGCAAAGGTTAAAGTGACATTTCCATTCAAGGCAACATTGCTAGCTAAACAATGAAGTCTTTGGTCAATGAATAATTGAGTGTTAGCAATTATTTAGCCACAATGTATCCATTTTCATGCTATGTCAGGTTGAGTGACCTTCAATATGTGTGTGACAGATAGAAACTTTTATTAAAAATATTAATTCAAACAAAAGACAGCTACACACAGTTGATTTGAGATGTCAAAATGACAGAGAGAGGTGTGTTCTTAGCTGTAAGCGCTGATTTGAGATGTGATGCAAGACTTTTTTTATTGTTTGAAATTTGCTACAAAGCATGTTTGTCGCAACAACAAAAAAAATCTGGGTTTCACTGGCTCTGTACCCATACTCTGCA
>NC_045154.1:11792762-11802762 GCF_900700415.2 Clupea harengus | reverse complement strand
TCAGAGCAGGAACTAACTGTTCCGACCAGAATAGCAGCTATTGCAGGAGGGAAGCGAAGTCAGTTACCACAGAGCATATGGATTTCAGTATACAGTATTTAAGTTCACAGTGTGTGGGATGCCACTTCACAGAGAACAGGGGTTTGATTTCAGTTTTCAATCTACCGGAGCTAAATTACAGTCTACACAGAGCAAGAGTCTGATTTCAGTTGATAAGCTTGAGACTTATTAATCTCTGTGACGTAAATTCTGGTTGATCTCCGTGGATCAGGCATGGTCGTTTGTTCACGTATGTGAGGAAATGTATGGTAGATTTTTGAATTGTGATATGATCATCTTGTTGATAATTGTGAGTTAAAGAACACAAAGAGACTGTAGTCACGGTGATGCACATCATGGCCCAGTGCAGTTCTCAGTACTACGTGACCAGAGCAGAATTTGTTATTACCATAAGACCATACTATTGTGTGTAACAGTGCCATGTCTCAGAGGTGTATCTGCCAATGGTGTAACAGTCAACGAAACTCATAGTTCAGTGCGTACCTCAGTTTTGTGGAAATAAAACAAAATAGAGAATAACATTCTCCTTATTTCTGTAGATAAATATGAGTTGATTTTTTTCTTAGATAAGACCTGCTAACTCGTAATAAGAATGTAAAAAAAACACACATATACACAAATGCACACAAACACACACACCCACGCGCAAACGCGCACACACACACAAACACACACATTTGTGAGGCTGAAGCAGTCTCCAGAGTCACAAGTCTCTTCCATCTCTCACACTTGCGGAAGGGGTAAAGAAGAAAAAGAAAAGAAAAGAAAAGAAAGGATTGCTCCTCATTCAGCCTGTCCAGCTATAATCAACACCATTTTTCATCCCAATAGAATGGCAAAAAGATCGGGGCTCTGTCATGGCAAAAAGTGACCGGGTGCCAAAAAGAGCCCGGGTGATGTAATATTGGCTTTCGAACGACTCTTGAGTGACAGTTGCCATACCAACGTTAGCATTACGTCACCCAGGCTCTTTTTGGAAGTCAGACAACCTCAATAACGCAATTTACCCCAGAGCATCTCGCATTATACTTCGCTACCTGAGACCAGCTTGCCTGTATTTTACCTGCAATAAACCAAGCAAAACAACCATGTGCTTGATGTTTGACTATGTTAGGATAGTTGTTGACTCACAACTTTGTTATAGTGTCAAAGTAAGTACATTTCAACCGGTTTCGCCGCTAGCATCTTGTTAGCGATTACTCCGTTAGTACATTATTTTGCTTAGTGTTTAGCTAGCAAGCTAGTATGAACTCTCCCAAGTCTTTCTAAATAGGCCTATATCAACAAATAATGGTAGATCTTAAATTATTTAAGATGTTAGCAAATGAACTGGCTGGCTTGCTAAAAAGGTAGATGAACAAGCACCGTATATTATTTAAGATGTTAGCAAATGATCTGGCTGGCTTGCTAAAAAGGTAGATGAACAAGCACCGTATAGTATTTAAGATGTTAGCAAATTAACTTGCTGGCTTGCTTAAAAGGTAGATGAACAAGCACCATATATTATTTAAGATGTTATTAAATGAACTGGCTAGCTTGCTTAAAAGGTATATGAACAAGCACCGTACCGTATATTATTTAAGATGTGAGCAAATTAACTGGCTGGCCTGCTAAAAAGGTAGATGAACAAGCACCGTATATTATTTAAGATGTTAGCAAATTAACTGGCTGGCTTGCTAAAATGGTAGATAAACAAGCACCGTATATCAGTATATTTTCTCCTTGTTATAAAAACGAATTTCTACTCTAAACAATTTCAATTGAAATGCAAATGATGATGTAAACGGCTAAAATGGAACACTTTATTTACCGGGTAAAAATTTGTTTAGCCACAATATATAGCGATTAAAAAAGTAGTATTGACTGCAAATGTTGATGTACAGGATACCGGCAGGTGTAGCTAAAACGGAATACTTAATAGTTTTAGGCACAATATTAAGTGACTAACAAGTAGCTGATGGCTTTCGAACGACTCTTGAGACTGACCAAAAAGTGCCCGGGTTACGTAGTGTCCGGGTTACGTAATGCAAGCGTTGGTATAGCAACTGTCACTCAAAAGTCGTTCGAAAGCCAATATTACATCACCCGGGCTCTTTTTGGCACCCGGTCACTTTTTGCCATGACAGCTCCTCAAAGTCTAGGCCGAATAGCAAAGTCTAGTCTAGTTCATCCACTAACCGATCAATCTATCTATTTTGCTTTGAATGCAGGTGTGCATGCATATATCTGTCAACCTGTTTCATAGTGTATTATCTTCACAGATATTTACAACAGCAACACTGTATGAGTGGCAGTCCAGGCATCTGAGTAGTGTGGCCACACTGTTTACACATCTGAGTAGTGTGGCCACACTGTTTATACATCTGAGTAGTGTGGCCACACTGTTTATACATCTGCCAGCAGTCCAGTGTCCTCCATTGAAAAGAAAATCCCATTAATGCACACACATCAGTGCCACACGTGCAGCTAAAGCATAACGGAGGCCTGTCTGTGTCTCCGTGATACTGTCTCAGCTCCACATTGTGTGTTCACAGGTGATTTCAGGCCGGTCTGGGTAATGACAGCCTGCTGGTCAATGATCTAAATTACACCAGCGCTGGCTTGGGCTTCACCTCTGGAGTGTCCCCACTCCTCACAAAACACAACACAAAAGTCTGAGAACCCATGAATAATAATCACATCAGAGAGACCAAAGGACAGCTGTATTAGCTTATTCCCAGAAAATTGCATGTCTCCACACATAATAGACTATTGTACAGTCCGCACTCTATTGCCGGGGAGAGAAATTGATATGCCTTCATCATATTATTTGTTCACCTCAATAACCTCCATTATAGACCCAATGGACTCAATTTCACTACAAGAGGGCTGCTACTGGCCACAGATGTGTGGCCTGCTGAAGACCTCATATAGGGGTTTCCCAGTCCCGCTCTCACCCAACACATTGCGTGTTCTCTGACTCTACCTGCTCTAAGAGGCCTGATTGTTCCTCAATGGACTTGATTAGAATAGGCTGTCTTCAGATAATCATGAGTAGCCCATCATTCTGATTAATGCAGCTCCACACACACACACACACACACACACACACACACACACACACACACACACACACACACACACACACACACAGTGTAATCCCTGTTAACACTGTGTAGGGCATTCAGTTTCGTCAGGACAGACACTTCAGCTGTTGGGAGTAACCACGCTAAGAGTGTGCCTTGTATCCCGGCAGTCCGAAATGAAGGCTGTGTCTCCTTGCTTTTTAGCTCATGAACACGCATGGCTATATAACTATAATACTCAGACTAAATGTCCCATTCACACGTCACATGAATATGTGATCATAACATGTGATTTTATATGCAGATATCAAAATCTGGATAAATCGCAATCAAAAACGTAATCTCAGACATCCTTTCACAGCTGGTGTTATTGAGCATCCATATGGAAGGTGTGATTTTCAACAAGCAGTCTCCCTGGCACTCAGTGCTCTCTCACAGAGGTATTGTAGTCTGACAGGAGAGGAGAGAAGTGTGCACCTGCTCCAGATCACTCCCATATCTGCTCCAGCCCCACTGAAGAGTGGACTGCTATGTTGCGTGCATATAAATACTGCTGACCCTGAAAAGAAGGCACTGAGAGGTAAAGACTTAGCTCTGCTCATCTGGGCCTCTGATGAGTCTTTGATAAGGCAGATGTGTGGTGTGGACTTTCGAAGGTGTGCATCTGTGCCATCTGGCACACAGCGCTAACTTCCTGTCCCTCTGCGACGGTGCACCGAGCGTCTCTCTGTGTCTATTTACAAAGGAGCCTTGACAGGCTGAGGGCGACCTCGACGCCGCGCCACACACTGGATGTTTGATGTGTGGCGTCTGGCGCTGATGTGCGTCTGTGAAGTGGTTTTTGTGTCCTCTGCCAGCGGACGGCGCGACCTGTCAGAGAGGATGCGGCTCCTCTGAGGAGCTGTCCTGCTTCCTGTTTTAGGACGAGGCGCCCAGGCCAGGGCCGCTCTCTTTCTGTCCCCTCAACCACCCCACCCTATTTGCCCCGCCACTCCCTCCATCCCTCCCTCCAAGCCACATATCAGGGAACAAGAAGCATCCATCCCCAGGACAACTGCCTATACGAACTCCACCACACACCATTATTACAACGCTCCACTGAATTGTATATACTTTCTCTATCTCCCTCTCTGTCATCTCCTCTAGTTTGCTCTCTCTTCATCACTCTCTCTCTCTCTCTCTCTCTCTCTCTCTCTCTCTCTCTTCAGTGCAGCCGCAAACATACTCGTCTAATAAACAGATTAATTTGCTCATATATCCTGGACAAACAACCGAGAAGAATGACTGGCTGTGTTTGTTTTTTTGTTTTTTTTTCTGCACAGGACCAAAAGCAAATATACACACTCAAATGAAGTGAAGTTGAACACTTTCTTATCCTACTCCGCCGGTGTGTGAGTGTGTGTGTTTGTTTGTCTGTGTTTAAACTTCATACATGTAAAATGACTGAGGTTCTTAAACTATGGCTGTGCTATAATCCCTTTTAAAGGCCAACAACTTTGCCTTTTTGCAATGACTATTCAATCCTACTCTCCAAAACATGTATCCCTAGAACCGCTTTGTTCTTAATGTCCTCCGAGTCACTTCATATCCAGTACATGTAACTCAATAGCCAATGAACAGCTGTTTGGCCAAGACAAAATTACACAAACAACAATCAATCATCACTGCCAATGTTTGCATTACTGTGGCAACAGGGCAAACATCAATAACTTAAGTAGTGCTCTGTCCTTTCAAAAACAAAACTCTAGGCATACATTATGAACCTACAGAGTATAATATAAAACGAAAACAGGTACACAATACATTGATGTCTTATAGATATCAATTAAGTTAAAAATGTCCATTATAAAAGACATATTACACATACACACAATACAGTCTGTTTCGGACACATTCTTATAGGAGGTCACTGAAGAAATCAGTGTAGCACTTACAATTCTGTGAGCGGCAGATTCTGGAAGAGTGGCCATGACAGGATTCTCAGGGGGTTCTTGGACAGGTTTCTGTGAGAGAAAGAAAGAAAGGGAGGGAAGGATGGATGGATGGATGGAGAAAATTATTTAGAGAGTCAGAAAATGCAGGGAGACAAAAGTAAGTTCTTTTGTTTTTTTTTTTTTTGCGTTTGCGTTTGCGTTTGCGTTTGCGTTTGCGACTGGCGATAAAGCAAACATGACAGGCCAATAAGAAGGAACAGCTCTTGGGGTAGGAAGCTAAACAGAGAGGATAGGTGTGACTGCAGGGCAACTTGCAGCTCTGGCAATCGGATAAGCAGGAACTTGGTCATTTTCTGGACGAGAAATTAAATAGACACGGAGAAGCCTGGGGTTTTAAAAGCCACGAAACTCAATTCAGAGGAGACAGAACAGCACTGCCACACCGCCTGTTTTCAGGCTCTGCGTCGAGACATGCCCTCTCTAAAACAAGACTGATAGCTCTCAGTGTGTGCGTGTGTGTGTTTGCAAAAGAGAGAGAGGGAGTGTGCCTGAAAGAGGTCAAACAGCTACTGTAGTTGAATGGATGTGTGTGTGTGTGTGTGTGTGTGTGTGTGTGTGTTTGTGTGTGTTTGCCAGCTACTTGTTACACTCCTGGGGGGGTGGGGGGGTGGATTGAAGGGGGGGGAGGTAGGGAGGTAACAGAATAGGGGTAAATGGAGGTAATAGAATACCCACTTCTATATAGCGCACATGCAGGAGGAAAACGGGAATGTTGCCTGATTCAACAGGATGCCAACAGCCGAGCTATACAGCTCATAAAGTGTCACCACAGAGCTAAACAAAATATGTCAAAAGGCGTGCTGATCATGTTATGAATGCACTGGTACCCTTTCATCACCTTGAGTCCCCAGGTACACACCCACTGCCATGTATGCCATGGATAATTGTGTGTTGTGTGTGTGTGTGTGTGTGTGTCTGTGTGTGTATGACGGAGGATTGAAAGCTCTCTCTCTCTGTGTGTGTGGGTGTGTGTGTGTGTGTGTGTGTGTGTGTGCGTGTGTTTGTGTGTGTGTGCGTGTGTGTGTGTGTGTGTGTGTGTATGATGGAGGATTGAAAGCTATGTGTGTGTGTGTGTGTGTGTGTGTGTGTGTGCGCCCGTGTGTCTGTGTGTGTGTGTGTGTGTGTGCGTGTCCGTGTGCGTGTGTTTGTGTGTGAGTATATGTGTGTGTGTGTATGATGGAGGATTGAAAGCTATGCGTGTGTTTGTGTGTGTGTGTGTGTGTGTTTGTGTGTGTATGTGCGTGTGCGTGTGCGTGTGCGTCTGCGTGTGAGTGTGTGTGTGTGTGTGTGTGTGTGTGTCTCAGTACTCAGCACGTCATTGTCATTGTCCCATTGAACTCATCGATACTCTTAACAGCGACCCCCTGCCCTGGCTGCCTCTTTTTTTACATCTGACAGGTGATCAATGCTCTCATGTGGACACACACATACACCCCCCACCCCAAACCCACACACACGTCACAATAGGCACGCCACACACACACGTCAGGACACAAGGACACAAACACAGCTCCAAGGTCCTTATGTTCCCTAAATCAGTGGTCTTCAAAGTTGAAGCTAGTGACAGTTCCCATAGCATCCTGTGATGTTCACCCGGGGTCTGCCTCCTCCAGTGGTCTGTAAAAGGGGGGCTGTGTCTGGGCATCCAAAAGTAGTGGAACAAGGAATAGAGCACAAGGCTCAGAAGACAGTCGGTCCTATACCCACACGTCAGCATCCACCGGTGTGAAAGCCGAGGACCCAGCTGTAGATACTCACACTGCCTACAGTCTTGAGCTTACATGCTTTGAGTAGTTGGGACTTTAGTTGATTTTGACTTATTGAGCTGTTGAACACGGACCTATAATCCAGAAACAGGAGCCTCTCAGAGCAACTGGTCCTCTGGATATATGGTTGAGAGAGGACAAGGCATCTTCTGTAGGATGTTGTGTTGTGTTGACAAGCCAGCGGCAGGGAGGGTCCAGACTGTGTGTGGGTCTGCAACAGGCTCTCGGAGCACTTCACTGGGAATGAGATTATTAGCACGCATATAAACCAATTTGTTTGGGGGATAACGGAGGTGTTCTGCAGCAGGTGGAGTGTGTGTGTGTGTGTGTGTGTGTGAGTTGTGTGTGTGTGTGGGGTGTGTGTGTGTGTGTGGGGTGTGTGTGTGGGGGTGGGGGGGGGGGGGGGGGATTGGATTGGACTGGATTTGTCCGGAGATTAAATGTATCCATGCAAACATGTGACAGTGGGTCGGATTGTTTTTTTGGGATGAAGCTGGAATCTCCATCCAGACTGAGAGCTTTTGGGGACATTTTAATATTTACAAGTTGAAGTTGCTTCCTACATTGTCTACAGCTACACAGTGACTCATATCCTGTATTTATCCAGAGCTAAGTGATAGCCAATCCTTTCTAGTCAACACAGAATTGTACAAGAAGTTTAAATGTCATCTGACAGAGACACTTATATCTGTGACTGTGACCCGCTATGACTTTGAGATAACAAGTGTTAGAATATCCTGACGCATCCATGAAAGCACATCAGGTGATAATAAACTGCACAGCCTTCCATTTGTTCTGCTATATCTACGGCATTTTACAGCAATCCTTTCCCTACTTTCTTCACCATAACAGCCCTGCACTTCCATCGTAATGATCTTAAGTGCTGCTGTGTATTGATAGTGGTACCGTGTTAAAGGCATAATTCGCGATTCTACTCCATTAGACTTTTTGTCAAATTCAGCAAATTGCTCCTCACAGCACTTTGAGCTATCCGTTCTACGTGTGCACTCAGGAGCAACAATAATGGGGAGTAATTTGATCGGCTGTTGGCTCAAATATTAACAACATTTCACCAGAATTACGGACAGTACCTTTAATTTCTCAGAAACACTTCACACAAGACAAAGCATTTCTGGCAACTTCATGACTTTTGCCAAGTGAAGATGCTGCTCTTGCTCTGTGTGTACCTTTGTAAGTCAAGGTTCAGAGTTATAGTCAAATGAAAAAGTTCTGTAGTCACACAAAACTCTTGGCCAGTCTCCTATGTGTTTGTGTGTCTGAGTGTCTGTGGGTGTGTGGGTGTACGTGTGTGCGTGCGTGCGTGCGTGCGTGCGTGCGTGCGTGCGTGCGTGCGTGTGTGCGTGCGTGCGTGTGTGTGTGTGTGCGTGTTGTACTTTAGACTCCTGCAGTAGAGAACACCTCCTGGCTGCTTGCTTAGCTGCTAAGGCTTGTTTCCATGGTAACTTGAGGCTGGCTGAGAATCTTGACACCTCCCTGATACCCATTTCCTGTGACACATGGTGTGCAAGTGTGCGCGTGTGTGTGTGTGTGTGCTTGTGTGTGTGTGTGTGTGTGTGTGTGTGTGTGTGTGTGTGTGTGTGTGTGTGTGTAGGAGGGGGGCAAAGAACATAGCTCTGACACCCGACCAACATAGACGGCAACTCTCAAAACAACAAGTGAACAAACGAAAGAATGCATAAACACACACTGACACATATGTGATGAATAATGATGAATACAAAATGAATAATTAGCAAGTAATTTGCACTGAAGGATGAATACACACACATTCCAACACACACATACCAGCATGAACATTAACCTGCACCCATTGCCCTCAGCATTCTAATAACCTCATTAAACAGATAATGAGAATATTAAAGTATCATTCACAGAGATGCACCAGGCCAGTAGCTTTGACTCCCTCACACACACACACACACACACACACACACACACACACACACACACACACACACACACACACATTATTATTCCTGGCACAGAGTGCAGGAAGTTCATCTGGACACTGTGTGTTTAAGCAACCTCCAGCTGGACAAGCTCTGCAACACATCACCCAACCCAGTCCCTATAATGCTGCTTGTCCCTGTAACACACACACACACACACACACACACACACACACACACACACACACACACACACACACACACACACACACACACACACACACACACAAACACACGTAGACACTGACAAACACCCACTGTCTCTCTCTGTCCGTCTCACCCTCCCTCTCTGTCCCCCACAACAAAGTGTATGCCCAGTCCTTGAGTCCCCTTGAGTATCCAAGGAAACACCAGTGGTTGTGAGGAGGAAACCGCTCTCACAAGGACTGTTGCAAGATATGTGATTTCTATTGAGATATTCAATGCAGTAGCATGAAACCGATCGCTGTGGGAAAATTGCCTTCTGATGAGACAAAGTGGGTCCAGTTGCCTGGAGCTCTTGACCCTCTCCAGTCCATGGAAGAAATATTTTGTTCTTTGTTTTTACTTCGTGAGTCACTTTCCGGCTTAGTGGGACTCATAAATCAGATAAACTATGTGGCGTGAATGTGTGTGTCGGTGAGTTGCGTTGTGTTGTGTGTAGGTGTGTTGTGCGTGTGTGTGTGTGTGTGTATGTGCCTGTGACTTCCTTCAAAAGACAAAAAAGACATCCATTTGTTTAGGACTAGACAAAAAAATACAATCAAGGTTATGTTTTGTTCTGTCCCCCAGGCCCTCCGGCACCCAAACTAATCCCTTTTTTTCTGAATGGCCATGGAAGCAGAGTCAATTACTGAAATGACCCAGGGAGCAGAAAAAACAGGCAAACAGAATGGGGGGCTGAGCTAAAGGGGGCTTGTTAAGATGGTGGAGATGGGTGCTGGCCAACATTTGCACAGCCAGAAGCTTGCGAGGTCCCTAAGGCTCTGTAGGCACTCTCTGGACCCTAATCAGGTACTCTACATCTGTAAAAGAACATCTGCATCATGCACTGATGTATGTATGGAGGTGTGTCGTGCATTGATTGGTGAATGTTCATATCTCTATCTTTAGCTTGTGCCGGTGTGTCCATGTATGTGCATATGCGCCATTGATTGTGTGCATGC
>NC_045154.1:11762762-11787762 GCF_900700415.2 Clupea harengus | reverse complement strand
TCGTTATAAACGTTGTTTGGTGATTTTTAGTTTTTTTGAAAGCGTAGCTCCACCAATCAATGCTCATTTAGATTCTATCACACAGTTAGTTGTGAGCATGTTTGTATATCAGCAAATGCTCCAGCGTACCACAACCGTTCAACAAGGACTTCCATCATTATTCTTGAAATGATATGATACAGGAAAAAACAGAGAGAGAGAGACAGAGAGAGACAGAGAGAGAGAGAGAGATGGGAGAGAAGGAGAGGAAGAGAAGGAGAATTGTTTTTACGATTCATCACATAACATATTCCAAACTTGTTTTTTTCAGTACCCCAGACAGTGAGAGCAGGGAAGTGCAGAAACATTTCCCAGAAATACAATCACTGAGTTCACTCATACTCATTTCTGATTGGCTGTGATGGGTCTCCCTGAATATCTTCCATCGTTATTCTTCAAATGCTATGATACAGCAAAAACACAGAGAGAGAGACAGAGAGAGAGACAGAGATGGGAAAGAAGGAGAGGAAGAGAAGGAGAGGCAGTAAAGGCAATAACAAAGACCATAGAGGTCTCTGAAAGGCAGGAAAAACAGTCAGAACAGAGCGCTGAAAAGGTGTCATCACTTAGACACAGTCCATTACTCCGCTGTCTCCGCCATCCTTATTAAGCTGCTCCGTGATTCTGACGCTAGACAAGCAGGGAGAGCAAACCGACTGCCTCGCAGCAGTTCTCATTTTCAGCCCCCTTTCACTGATATATCTCTCCCTCCCTCCCTCTCTCTCTCCTTCCCTCCCTTCCTGCTCTCCTCTCCAATTCACTCCACATCCATGTTCTTTCCTTCTCTGCAGTCCCTTTCTCTTGACTCTGTCCTCTCTTTTATTTGCTCTGGCGATGACAAGGCCTATTTCATCCCTCCTTTTCCCTCCATGGCGGGCAGTGAAGCTGACTTCGGTGCCACTCTAATACCTGTCCCCTCGTCCCCATGGTGACAGAAGTTAGTGCTGACAGCCGTGACCCCCGCACAACCAATCGATTACCCTTCCTTAGCTGTGACAGAAGGAGAAAGAGAGTGAAAGGCAGAGAGGCAGAGATGGAGAGAGAGAGAGAGAGAGAGATAGAGAGAGAGAGAGAGACGGTGCTGATGTGTCATGTCGTCCTTCCTAACACTGCTCACCCTGGATCTCAGATGTAATACAGTATATGGGCTTAACCAGATTAAATTATATCCAGCTGTGTTTGGCATTTAAGTGGTGCTCTAGTCTAAAAATGTCCATCTTCGTCTAAAGGGAGCATGGCAAGAGCCAGCCCAGTATCAGTGGAGATTAATTAATTAGCTTAAAAGGCTTGCTGTCCCGTGCACCTGATCTCTAATCAATCCTCCCTCTGATAGTTCCTCCGTAAGCCTGTTTACCAGCAAAGTCACATACCGTAGGGATCCATGCATTATGTGGGGAGAGAGCGCTGTAATCCTGATTGAGCAGTCAGAGAGCTGCACAAGACACAACAGGATGGCATTTAAGGCCTGCGTGCAATTCGAGTAGCACACAATCGTCTGTAATTACTTAAACAAGCCACATTATTCCAGCAAGAATAGCCCACAGAGGCTGCTTTAAACACACAACCGCAAATTATGACTGCTAGGTGAACCTGCAGAATGCTCTCTCTTTTTCTCTTTCTTTCTTTCTTTCTTTCTCTAACTCAATCTATCCCACTCCATTTCCTTCCACTGCCCTGCCCTCACTAAACACTCCGAACAATAATACTATTCCAATTCTAATACTATTCCTATTCTAATACTATTCCAATTGCAATATACAGCATAGGGAAGTCTTCAAGACCAGGACTTGCTTTCATAGATAGATTTCTAGATAGATTAGTCTAATGGTGGATAGGGTATTATGACCTGAACATGTATGTTGGCTTAGCTTCACAGCAGCATTAGAACTGCACAGAGCCTTTGCAAAGCCCTGTAGTGATGGCAAGGCTCTAGGTCTAAGGCTCACTACAGGGACAGAACAGGGACAAACAGAACAGTGATAAAAAAAGAGATTAAAAACTTTTGGATGACAAACCGAGTATGCCACTGAGTTTGAACTAACAAATTAATTTAAAATGGAGAGATTTGGAGAGACAAATGAAAATGTAAAAAAACGAAACAATAATATAATAAAAAATTACACGATTAACCTTGTTTAAGGTGGAGTGTCTTTCTATTTAACAACATTCAGTTTTGTAATGAAATATGACTTGGTGATCATAGAAAACATTGCTTTGATTAGTTGTCAAAATAATTACAGAGTCTACACTACATGCCGAAGCATCAAGGCCAACATCAGCATCACATTCCACTGCAACTCAAATAAACAATTGTGTTCAGAGGATTGAAGATGTAAAATGGTGTTCTGTTGTTACAAAAAAGGTTAGCTAATTCATAGCAGCATACAATAAAAAAATAAACCACTAAGATACTCCTCCACTGAGGGGAAAAGATATTTACGGCTTTACTCCCATACCATTACTCTGCATTCTCCCATTTATTCTTACAACAATAATTTGAAAAGAGGAGCTGGGGTGGTGGGGTATTTGTTTGTCTGGCAGCTCAACAGGCGAATTGGAATGACTGAAGACGGGCTTAAATGGACCGCCTTAATTCAGAGAGCGACTGTGGTTGGTGTTGGTGAATCAGCTTAGCGTCAGCTAATCAGCTAGGCAGTAGGCAGACGACCATGGCCTACCTGAACACTACGCTTAATATGTGCTCTTTTGCTTGATAAATCCTGTCTAAACCACATGATGAATTATAAGATCACTACATTTGCTAAGACTTATTTCAAATTACGTATTTGTTGAAATGAAGGTAATTATCTCACACAGAGAGAAAAAATAAGGAATTAATTATTATTTGTGAACAATTAGCATTCTCAAATTAAGATTTATGATGCGATACAAGAAAAGAAGTACTGGGCAGAGTAATTTTTTTCAGTACCCC
The DNA here is from genome assembly GCF_900700415.2 of Clupea harengus. Taxonomy (NCBI): domain Eukaryota; kingdom Metazoa; phylum Chordata; class Actinopteri; order Clupeiformes; family Clupeidae; genus Clupea; species Clupea harengus. The sequence continues at coordinate 11,784,791 of NC_045154.1, read as the reverse complement.
AGACAGTGAGAGAAGGGAAGTGCAGAAACATTTCCCAGAAATACAATCACTGAGTTCACTGGTACACTCAACATTTCTGATTGGCTGTGATGGGTCTCCCTGAAGTACGATCAGCTCCTGATTGACTGTGATAGAACTAACTGGAGCAGGATGAGCTCCGAATGGGCTGAATGGATCTAACTCACGGCAGCTCTCCAACACTGACACTGTAGAAAGAACAATCAGCCTTCCAACACTGGAGAAAGAACAGTCAGCCCTCCCACCCCACTATAAGACACCCCAAACACAGGCACACAGGACAGTCAGAGAACTACAATACTGATGGAGAGAGAGAAAGAGAGAGAGAGAGAGAGGAGACCCTCGACCCTCAACACTGACAGAGACCAGAGCTCCCAAACACCAAACAGTGACGCAGAACAGAAAGAGCCCTCAGTCCCAACCCTCCTTTGAGTGCAATGCGAGTGCATGATTGACACCCTGTCGGTTTCACAGTGCTACAGACAGGAGTACAGGAGCCCGCTACTCTGCTTGATCGATACATGTCAGCCCTCTCACCCCTGTGTCGGACAGATTCCCTCTCTCTCACTCTTTCTGTCTCTAGTATCGCTCTCTCTCTCTCTCTGTGCTCTGAAACTACTGTTTTCACAGCATATACTCTTTCACTATTACACAACTTAACATGCAGTGTGTTTCCATATCTGGTGCTATACTATGCCTTTCTTCCCCCAAACTTGTTGCCAGTCACTCAGCTGATCTGAAATCCTTGATGGGCCTGGTTTGAATTTCAAGGATACCCATAGGACTTTGCAATACAGGCAGAGGCACTGTGTTCATTGTGAATTCAGAAATATTTCATCACTATTCATTCCATGACATGCTTAATGCAGAAAAAAAGGCTATTTCAATCACACTCAGCTAAAGGCTGCTATGGCATTAATGTCATAAATGTGTACTATTCTGTGTCAATCCCGAGACTCACGTAATATACTACAATAGCTACCAAAGTGCTATTTCTTTGAAAATATGGCTGCGTTTATTTTTTTCATTATATGAGAATGAATGCCATTAGAATTCCACTCTTTTTGTAAAGTGAACAGCTGACCTTGCTGAGGTCTCTTCTATAGATATAGATTCAGCCCTTAAGAGAGAAGGGCCACGGTGGTCTCCACACACAGGACGTGTCCAGGACTGGCATCTTGAGGTGCATGGTTGCATGCATAAGGTGCTTGGCGGCTTGCCACTGCTGTAGCAACGGCATCTCATGTCCAGTCACACACACACACTCACACACACACACACACACACACACACACACACACACACACACACACACACACACAGACACACAGACACACACACACACACACACACACACACACACACACACACACACACACACACACACACACACACACACACACATACAGTACAATCTTTCTCTCACACAATAACACCAATGTATTTATTTTACACAACTGTATTTATTTAATTGCTTGTTTGTTTCTCTTTTTTTTGCTATAAAAATACATTTCCTGTGCAGCAAAGGTAGGACAGATGGCACCAACAAAACTGGCAGGTTCCTGACCAACGGCTGCCGCCACGGTGAATGGGCAAACCGCAGGAAGTGCTGTTCCAGCCCCTCCCACTCCCGATGCCCTCATCTACTTCCACCCACCCCACATACTCTGCCCACTCCAGTCCAGAGTGCTGGTGCCAGGCTCTAATGCCCACCCCCCCACCCCCAACACGCGCACACACACACACACACACACACACACACACACACACACACACACACACACACACACACACACACACACACACACACTTGCTCACACACATAAACACATCTAATTCACCCGACACCCTACACCCCAAACCCTTCTCTTTTCAAAGAGTTAATTTCAAAGACTAAATCTTATGAGCCCTATGAATGAAATTTTTCAAGAATTCTTAACACACCAGTGTTCCTCCTTACCCTCCCCCACTGAGAGCTTAAACAGCATTTCAAAATGTATTCACACACAACCATCCTGGTATTCTACAGCATTCATCATACAGCATTCAATACAGAGTATTCTCATTAGTTCATCACAAACTCTCACCCATCTCAACACCTCTCTTTACAGCAATGTCCCTGATGACTGTGTGTTAAGATAAGCCTCCTTGGAGCTGACTTCCCTCTCTCTCCTCCCAGCGAGCTAAGAGCAGTTTAAAAGGCTGACAAAATTCAGTCCTACCCCACAGATGGTGGGCCAAGATATCTGACAGGCAAGTGAGAGCTTAGGAGGAATCCAGCAATCGTCCCTCTCCCCTACTCTTCCTCCTCTCTCTCTCTCTCTCTCTCTCTCTCTCTCTCTCTCTCTCTATCTCTCTCTCTCTCTCACTCTGTCTCTCTCTCTCTGAAAGGGATCAGAGAGACGCACCTCAGGATCAGGGATACACCTGGCAGAACCAACCCGGAAATTGGGGGAATTGGCGGTCTGGTTGTCTTTTACAGTAATGGAATGTCAAGCATCTTACCTTTTTAAGGGGTTCTTTTCATGTAAAAAAAAAAAAAAAAAAAGAGTGTGTCTTTCTTTCCCGATGGCCTGTAATGAGCTGAGCAAATTTAATTATAGCCTGGTCGTCAGAGCTGGCAATGTTCAGGCTGCACCTGCACCGCACACGCAGGGTCACGGGAAAAAAAGTGTCTGAGAAGCGGCAAGCTGCCCAAAGCACTGGCACTCCGTTCCAGTAGGGGCCCTGGCACGCACACACTCCTGGCCCCAGGCTTTCTTTCCCAGGACACCGGAGTCTGAGCACCGCTTTGCATTTTCAGCAGAAGGAAATGAGCAGTGGCAGAGTGTCGCCCGTATCATTCCTCTCTCGCGCGCCCCGCTTTCACCCCCCTGAGCTTTCAGGACTGTCTTTTCCAACCGAGAAAACGATCTGCTTGTCAGTGCGTGATAGTTCATTTAATAGAGTTTATTTAATTTGTGGAAAGGAATTACACACACATAGACACACACACACCCACGCACGCACACACACACACACACACACACACACACACACACACACACACACACACACACACACACACACACACACACACACACACACACACACACACACACACACACACACACACACACACACACACACACACACACACACACACACACACACAAACTAATGTGTGCATTAACAGGAGTCTCATAAATGCCTAATTTCCAGCAGGCATATAACTGCATCATGTGAAGCCATAACCACACAGCAAACTCTGCTCTGCCCCTCTTTACAGTGCAGTGATGCGAGCTGAGCTCTGATTTCCTTGGCTGTACCTCCCAGTGTGAGAACCCCACCCCCCCTCAATTCTGTACACCCAGGCTGGTGGGGGTTTGAAAGGTGGTGGTGGTGGTGGATGGGGGCTGTCCCCCGAGGGTTTTACTTCAGGATTGTAGCAGCAAGGCCGGGAGCAGGCAGAGGGCGGGGGGGGGGGGGGGTATTGATCTGTACATGGTGTCAGGAGCTCTGGAGGGGTGTCACAAACCCCTGAGGTCTCCCCAGAGGGGCGCAGTGTGCCCATCTCTGTTCCCGGTTCAGTAGAACATCTGCAGCCATTATTCTTTACAGGCACACACACACACACACACACACACACACACACACACACACACACACACACACACACACACACTCACACACTCACACACTAACTCAAGACCAACTCTTCTACAGTGATTTTTTTCAAGATCATCTCATGTTTTCTCATGTAGAGACACAACTTTCTCATACAGCGATAATGAGTCACTCCATCCTAGGTCTGTTAAGCAAAGGTGCAGTTTGTTGCTTGCAGGACTAATTGATTCTAGAACTAATTTGGTAGTTTTCATTTAGAGTGACAATTAAATGTCTGCACACCTATGAAGTATTTTCAGCTCTCTGACTGTATTATGCTTGTGTATCAAGCAAGTTAATTTTACTGTTGCTTTGTGACATAGCTCCAAATTACTGTAATGGAATAACGGAAGTACTGACAAAAACAGCATGTTGCACATGTCTTAACCGACTTGTAGTATATATCTGGCCAAATCCTGCAGTGCTTTTACAAAACTAAGGCTCAACAGAGTGCTGGAAAATGCTAGGTTGGCAACGAGAGGTATGGAGCTAACGACCGGGGTTTCGGCCATAGCAACCATCCATGTAGAACGCTGCTTCGCATCGTGGCCGCATTACCACCTCGGCGTGCATTATTTTCTGACCACTGTGTAGTCTGTTATCCTTTACTTATTTTACATTTCATTTTCCTTTATTCTACGTTCCAGGTGTTTTACATGTATTGGTTTACATACATTCATTTCAGACAGATACAATGTAAATAATATAGAAATATACAATATAGCGTATACAATATGAATAATATAAAATTTTAGAAAGTCAAAAACAGGACGTATAGGAATATTTGCGTGATGACATATACCACATTATAGGAAATGCCTTTGTTCATAGAGGTCATCTCCTTTTGGTCTGTAACTAGTGAGATGCCTAAAAGCCAAAGGAGCAACTTTTTAAACACCACAAACAGCCCAGGTGGCACCGATCAAAGCTTGCTAATATGCTAACTGGAGTCTTTTGGTGATCTAGTTGGCGATGTCGTGCTGTGAAAGATTTAGAGATGGGGTGAAAGGTCAGTGATGCATATCACGCTTTCATGTGAGCATCTAAATCAGGTTACATTCACTACTACACATTTGATCTCGGACACACTTTTCTTCTTCAGGTGATCAATGTTGGCTTTCACCAGGGGCAACCCACATAGCAGGTGGAATTTGCAAGGTCCACATCAGTTCATAGCAGGATATTTTCCAGTCTTCTCTTATCTAGCCTGTGCTTTATTTACAACACAGCAGTGCCTCCCAGGGAATCATAACTGCATTTACGGCAGCAATGTGCCATGGTCAATCAATACAATAGCCAGTGAATAGAGCATTGCTCTCCTCCTCCCTGACAGCCCAGATAGCACTTAAACTGCAGAAAGGATAGGGCCCTAGACGGGTTAGATCAGGGCCGGATGGGTTCTGGAGTGAACTGCTAGCTCTAATGTGGGCAATCAGCATCAGTCAGCTCCAGTCAGTCCTTGACTTCGCCCCCCCTTGACTGTAGAATAGATATGACCCTGATCTGGCACAGATCCCAGAGTCCGCAGTCAGCTGATCTCTGGGAGTTGCATCAGTGTCTTGGGAGTCATGGGTTTACACGCTTTGGTTTTGCTGATACACGTGTTGTCTAAAAGTATTGATCCTCTGAATGAACATTTTCGGTGGGGTTGCTTGTATAAACATGCTGCTCTGTCAGAGCAGTCAGAGCAGTCAGAGCGACAAGCTGAAATGGTCAGACATGGGGTTACGACCTACGTTAGTCAATGCAGCAGCCATGCATGGACTGTAGGCAGCACTGGGGAGCTAACTACCCACATCCGGGTATAGGTGGGGACTACAGGACCTGCCGTTCTCCCTCTCCGCATATTGATCTTGCATCTCACACACACACACACACACACACACACACAGACACACTCCACTACATTTGTGTTCATGCAACATCCATATACCCCCTGACACCCCATACTCCATTCACTGTTATCGCTGTCTTTCGTGGCTTTGTTTGCATTCGTTTAATAAACGTATTTATAGATTTAACCCAAGTCATTCAGCAGAGCCTTTAACAGAAGTACAGCCAAAAGAAGCCCTAGAAGCCCTAGTCATGCTGACACTCAGACGGGCAGTATGACAGCAAGCGATCCACTAACACACATAAACACACACATAAATACACACATACACACACACAATCACAAGTGACAGTCGGGGACATTGGGCCGACAGCCAGATGGCAGGCGTCCGTGTCTCGCGTACATCTCTAATTGTCTGAGTGACGGGTGTAATCATTATCACAGCACCCAACAATTGCGTCCAATCTGTCTGTGGACTCTCAGCACCCTGTCCGATCATTTTCATGAGAAGCGAGAGAAATTACAGAGGAGGTGCGAATGCATTTAAAATGCCCAATGGGTGCTCCTGACAGGTGATGTGGAGGCTGCCCGGGTCAGTCAGAATCAAAAGCTTCTGTTTCAGTCCTCCCTTTGAAGTATCACACATCTCTTTGAAGGATAATTGAATTGGGAAAATGCGGGTGGTCGACCAGACCGTACATTTTAGTAATCAATCAACCCCTCCGTTTTAGAATCAAAGAAATGGTACATCGCGCCAGCAGACCATCCCTACCAGGGAGAGATGTTTGACATGAGAATTTGCACCCATAATTGAATACATTCATCCAACATACGGCGCAGGCAGTAAACCACATACACAGAGAAGCAACTAACCCTAGGTCTTTGATATCATTACTTTCGTTCATTACTTTTAATGTCTGGAAAGCAACACTGACTGAATGAAAGCAGTAGTAATAGTCGTCATAGTAGTTGTAGTAGCAGCACCTGCAGCAGCAGTAGAAGTAATAGTCGTAGCAGTAGTAGTAGTAGTAGTAGCAGCAACAGCAGCAGCAGCAGCAGCAGTAGTAGTAATAGTCATAGTAGTAGCAGTAGCAGTAGTAGTAGTAGCAGCAGCAGTAGTAGTTTTAGTTGTAGTAGTAGTAGCAGCACCTGCAGCAGCAGTAGTAGTAGTAATAGTCGTTGCAGCAGCAGCAGTAGTAACAGTCGTAGCAGCAGCAGTAGTAGTAATAGTCGTAGCAACAGCAGCTGCAGCAGTAATAGTCGTAGTAGTAGTAGTAGCAGCAGCATCTGCAGCAGCAGTAGCAGTTATAGTCGTAGTAGTAGCAGCAGCAGTAGTAGTAATGGTCGTAGTAGTAGTAGGAGCAGTAGTAGAAGTAGCAGTAATAGTAGAAGTAGTAGCAGCAGCAGTAGAAGGAATAGTCGTAGCAGTAGTAGTAGTAGTAGTAGCAGCAGTAGCAGCAGCAGTAGTAGAACAGAACAGTAATAGAGGTTATTATTATAGGAGCATAATTACCATTGACACCAGATCTGCTTCTGACTTATAGACAATATATATATGCATTATATATACGTGTCTATATATTGAAGCTGCCAGGATGTTGTCACAAGGACTGCAACAAAGGAGCGGGAGGTAGACCAATCGGGGGCCAGTAACTATTTCCTAACGAGCAGTGTTGCCAGAGAAATGGTGGAAGGACTTGACTGGAGGCCAGAGAAAAGGCTGTCAGGAGTGGATTGGATGTGATGGTGTGAGAGACAGAATGGCTAGCAGCGTGTGACAGGTGGCTATCCCACTACCCATCCAAAAGCTTACCGCAGCGGGCAGAACAGACCTGCATTGTGACAGAGAAGGGGAGATAGAGGGGAGGATGAGAATCCATGGCTCACAGTGAAACACCTGTACCTGGCACCACACAGGGAAAACACAAGACAGAAAGATCGGTGGTGTGTACCAAACCCCTCTCTTCTGCTGCCCAGCCCACAAAAGCCTGATTCCAGCCCTACACACTCTGTTAGATTAAACACACATACATACATACACACACACACACACACACACACACACACACACACACACACACACACACACACACACACACACACTCTCTCTCTCTCTTTCTCTCTCATAGAGAGAAATGCACTCTGGTGTAGCCTGTTTTTCTACATACAGACACACAGACACACACAAGTACGTAAGCATACACACATGGATATATTCTGGTGTGTTCACTCAGAGCCACTCGGACTGTGGGTGAGTATTGGATAAAGGAAACCCATTTATCCCTCCCTCCCATCTCTCTCTCTCTCTCTCTCCCTCTCTCTCTCTCTTTCTGTCTCTCTCTTTCTCTCTCTCTCTCTCTCTTTCTGTCTCTCTCTCTCTCTTTCTTTCTCTCTCTCTCTCTCTCTCTTTCTATTCCTCCATTTTCCCGCTCATGTAGTGTCTTTAACAGTTCATGCTACTTCTCTTTTCCTTTCCTCTCTGCCTTTCCTCTGTTCCCTCATATCTAATCTTCAAACATCCCCTGTCCCCCTCTTCACCTCTCTTGTCCCTTCCATTCTTCCCACCTGTTTTCTTTCTCTCCTCTCCCCATTTCATCTCCCATCTCTGTCTTCTCTCCTCTTCAATGCTTTCTCCTCCCTCCTCAGCTCTCTCTCTTCCCTCCATCTTTCTGCCTGTGTTGTGATCCCCGTGAGGGTGAGTGATGTTCCTGCTTCACAATCTCTCATTGGAGCTCTGACACCTGAGGCAGGAGCCTCGTTTGATCCAATCACACACAAACTAATTAAACCAATGAATATTCTATCAGAACCCCACTGGAAAACAAAGACATGGGGGATTCGAGGCGGAGGGGTGTGTGGGTGTGTGTGTGTGTGTGTGTGGGGGGGGGGGGGGGGGGCTGAGGGGGCTGTCAAAACCCCCCAACACCCATCTGCCTACCCACCCCCTGTAAAGATTAATGAAGGCGAGTGAAGTGACAATGAAGACATTAAAGATAAAGCCCTCACTGCTGATCCAGAACATATTCACACACACTCATAAACGCACAGATACACACAACCTGCTGACGAGCGGCATTGTATTGTGTGGGAGAGAGAGACAGCTAGACAGCAAGATAGAGAGAGAGAGAGAGAGAGAGAGCGTATACAAAGAATCTACATATTTGCATATTATGTCTCATAACCATAATAAATGGTGCCAAGACAGCAGACAGTTATTAAATGTCACGGTGGGTTGGACAGTGCGTGTGCGTGTGTGTGTGTGTGTGTGTGTGTGTGTGCGCGTGCGTGTGTGAAGGGGGGCGTTTATGTTTGTGTGTGCATTAATATGTGTGTAATGCGTGTCTAAGATCCTGTAGGTTTTTAGGCTACATTCAGATTACAACACTTAATGCTGAACTCCGATTTTCTGCTTAGAGGGAAAGAGAGAGAGTGAGAAAGCGAGAAATAATAAGAGACAGGGACTTCTACGCCTTATAAGCAAACACAAAAATCATGGTACAAAACTGACAGTGATGTGACTGCAGCCTTTTGTCTTCTGGAACAAACTGGGAGACGCATTCTTCCCCTTCCCTGCTTCTAGTCAGTCCTCTTCCCTGTTAACACCCATTGCCTTGGGTTGTTATGAGACCAGGGAACATGTCAGCTATCTAGCTAGATGAAAGAGCAATAAAGTCTCAGTGGCCCAAAGCCTACAGAAGACAGGCTCCATCTTACAGCGTTGCACGACAGTGGCCATCAGAAAGACCAAAGCCGTGTGAAAACCTCCTTGCGAGCGTGGACACACTCCTCTGATCTGGGTTTAATACCGCGGGTGCCTTGAGAGGCTCTGCAGAGATGTTTGCTTTTGCTGTGTGATAGTTGCTTGGATAGAGATGGACGTAGCCTGCTCCATCCAGCCCCCCCACCCCCACACGCGCGCACACACACACACACACACACACACACACACACACACACACACACGCACACGCACACGCACACGCACACGCACACGCACACGCACACGCACACGCACACGCACACGCACACGCACACACACTCACACACACTCACACACACATTTTAATACTTTAAAATTAATGAAAGCATGTTACATCTTTGAACAGATATGGATCAAAGACAGAATGCTTGCATTCATTATCAGTCCGACTCTAGTGATTATGGGTAGACATGACGTTGTCATCTCCAGATGGAACGCACTACCTATTATGGCAGAAATAGAGCAGTACTTTGCTATTTTTTTGCATTTGACTCGCTTAGTCCACCCAGCTGGAACCCACATAAAATAAAACATAACAGACTCCCAAACACAAGAACTATGAGTTGCCAATGGAAACCCTGGCTTGTGAAAATAACAATTAGTCCACATAATCCATACACAAAATATATCAAAAGAGCATCCTATTTCAATAATAGTTCTACTATTTCTGTTTATTAGGGGGATGTTAGATGTTATGAGGGGGGTGTTATTGCCCAGAGAGTTATTGCCTGTACTTCCGTCAGTGAACCAGTCAATTTGTACAGTACTGTGTGTATACATTTTTGTTGTTACATTCTGTGCATCTTTATTGCTTTATGATACCAGGTCCACCAGCCGATCATGCCTGGCTATGTAAAGGCCTTTGTAAAAATGCAGCTATTTAGAACATGCGCAGTTGTCTGGCTGTTGTGGGCGGTAGAGGGGGGGATGCAATGTGGATCATAGCTTGACAAATACCAGGTGGCCAGGTTATACTTTGTCAGGAGGACTTGAAGGTGGGTTTTGATAGTTAAAGTATGTGTTCACCAAGGGTGGTGTTTGAGAAAATGGAGTGGGGCAGTGAGCTCGGTAATGGGTAAAAACACCAGTTTTCCTTGTCATTTTAGGTTTGTCCAATGTTGTGCATTGTGTGAGCGCTTCATTCATTTCGCTGTTAGTTCATGGAGTGTGTCGCCCAGCTCTTTGCACAAGTGTAAATGAGTAGATCTGTACACACACACACACACACACACACACACACACACACACACACACACACACACACACACACACACACACACACACACACACACACACACACACACACACGTTTGAACATACAGTGCACCATTACACACACAAAACACATAAACAATGCTATTTGTGTCTTGCAACAGTGTCAACATATTGAATCTAAATCAAGAGCTTGGGAACGGTTTGTGAAGATCCATGGATGCATAGATGAGTAACTGGAGGCCTTCCCTGAGGTGCAAACCATAGTGCAGCATGTCACATTAAAACCACTCACACAACTACAACTACAATAGTGCAGCATGTCAAATCAAACACAACAGAACCTGACAAGCCAGACATTTTCACATTTCAATGGTTGCACACAAAATAGACAATTCAAATAAATCTGAAGATATGTCAAAAAGTAGGACATGTGGTAGACTACATAGTCTACAGTCTGAAAACTCATCATAAAATGATGTGGTATTATACATATATGTATAGAACTTCTGTATAAAGAGAATATCACGCTCAAGGTTATGCAGCTATACTAAATATCAGCACGGCCGTAGTTATATATCGAAAACTCTACCACAACCATTCGGGGTGTAAGGATAAATAGGACATTTTAACGGAAGAACATTGTTACTCTTTTAGCAGCAAATAATAAACTGTGGCATTAAATCTAGTTTATACACTTTTCCTACTGTAAAATGTTCCTCTGTGCCCCTCCTCCCATTCTCTCCACCCAGTTCAAAAGCATAAGGGGCTGCCTTGCTCACTCACACATACACACACACACACACACATGCGCGTGCGCACGCACACACACACACACACACACACACACACACACACACACACACACACACACACACACACACACACACATGAATAATAAACAGTGTCATTTCTGCGGCACAGAGTATGAAGGAGAGAGACGGAAGAAAGATGAAAAGTGCAGAACAATGACGGCCATCAGGGCCAAAGAGGAGAGGGGAAAGCGAGAGAGAAAGACAGAGTGAGAGAAGGTTAAAAAGCAGACAACAACAAAGGAGAGGGAGCGAAAGATAGAAAGACAGAGATGGGATGAATATAGGGGAAGGAGAGAAGAGAAGGAGGTAGGGAATGAAGTAGACAATATCAGAGCAAGACAGAGAGAGAGAGACCGAGAGAGTCATGCTCCACCTGAGCTCCTTAATATTTTTCACTTCTTAAATGATACAAAGCTCATAAAACCGGCAAAATATTGGAAATAACTAATATAAGAATGAAAACATGACAGACATAATGTATCCACAGACCTTAAGGAGTACAAAAGACCGAAACATCTTCTCATGGCAGGTGTACACCATGCAATTTTGGGCTGTCCCAGATGAAAGATGACTAATGTTAAAAGAAACTGCCAATCTTGACTATCTGGTCATGACTCCAAAATGGTGGTCCTATGTGACACTGTGAGAGAGGCTAAAAGATGGCCGTCTTGCAATCAAAGATAGCCTGGGACAAAATTCTGACAGTGTCAGAAATGTAGGATGACGCACATGGAATGACGCACTGACAGGCACCAAAACCACAATTTAGTAGGTGTACAGTCGTACAGTCAAACATACATACATACATACATATATACATCAAACTTGATGTCATACACAAGTTTATTAGATCCATGTTGCACAATGTGGCTTACAATAAACGTATTAGCTTGCTGAAATCTCAGAGTCAGTAGGTGCCATTAGGGAAAATCCAGAGATTTGAATGGCTGATTATGCTCAAATAGGAGATTTGAATGGCTAATTATGCTCAAATAGGAGGCAAGCCGACCATCTCAAACCTGATCTGGTTGACAAAAGTCTTTACTTCCTGACACAGGGTCATCTGTAAACAAGTCCACTAAAAAACAAGAACATGAGGGGAACGACAACTCTTTTCTTCCAGTTAATGTAAACCACAGTGGGACCGTAAAGTCTCAGGGAAGAGAGGGACGTCTGAGCTCTGTCCAGGAGAATTTGAACACCGCCAGAACCCCGGCAGAAGCCGAGGAACCAACTGAAGCCCAACACAGCGCTGCCGATGTCACTCACAAAGCCAACTGCAATGAGAGACCAGGGGGGGGGGGGGGCATGCCTTCAAGATTGTGACACACAGCTGGAGTACTCAGTCACTCAAATCATAGGCAGCCTCTCATGACAGGAGGCTGAATTAGTGCAGCTCAAAGAGCTGATGCTCTCGCATGTAACATCAAACAAAAACTAAATATAGAAGAGCATCTCTGCCACCTCAAAAGTCCAATTCATGTCTTCCATTGAGGACCTAAAGACAGAGATGAGGGAGCCGGAGCAGGACAGGGAGAGCCCCAGAGGAGAGCTTAAGAGGAGCTGTTCATAAGAGATTCAGCAGGGTAGGCATTAATGGAGCTTTAATGCTTTAATGCCACACCTTCGTCTGGCACACCATCCTGACCTTGGCCTCCATGGGCATGTCCACCTCCATCAAGACAGCGTTAGTTTGTTTGCTGAAAAACTAAAGGATGTTGCCCTTTGGCCGAAGCCCCAGAAGTCCCTCTATGAGAACCAGAGAACCACCAGAGAACCACCACCACCACAAAACACTTCCGGGCTGCACGTCAGGAAGGCAGAAGCAGCAGCACCTCAGCAGAACAGCAGCCTGGTCCCTATCTTGGGTCCCAATAGCCAAGAGGAGGAAAGGACTTATGCTGCAGCACTGAAGGAGCACTGATCGTGAGAAACTGAAAAATGCTAGTAAATAATAGAAATGCTAACACTATTTGTATCAGTATATAATAATAGAAAATAACAGGGTCATTCCACGCCAAACGGGACAATGGCTCCCACTCGACCGTCTCAGATTTGGCTGAAAAAAATCAAGGTCGTTCATACACTTCTTAATAGGTACAGTCCAAAATATTAGCTCTCTACTCCTAATAGTTTTGTCACAAAAAGATGTTTTAGGGGAGGGGGTGCCTGTACTTGAGACGCTTTTTGAGCAGCGTTTTCTGAAGAGCCATTTTCAAATTGCTATTACTAGAAAAGTATTTAAGCTAGCTCCTTCAAACTTTCTAGGCTTAAAATATGATACCATTACTTGAAGATTATGGACTCCCAAGGGTGTGGCTTGGGTATATCATAGTATTCAAAACTATTGGGAGTAGAGAGCTAATATTTGGGACTATACCTATTAAGAAGTGTATGAACAACTTTGAATTTTTTCAGCCAAATCTGAGACAGTTGAGTGGGAGCCATTGTCACACTTTACATGGAATGATTTACAAGTCAAATGTGTGACAATTTACAATTTAACATGCTGGGCGTGTACAAAAATCCCATATTTTCAAAAAATATTTTGAGAAAATGAGGCAGAACACCATCACACATTTTTGATATGTTAAGAACAAATATCTAATCTTTCCAAAAAAAATTGTTTCATGTTGGTAAATGCTGTCATTTTTTTGCTATAGCATGCCAAAAATGGCACAAAATGGGTTTTCATCCATTTTCAAGCTTTAATATCTTCCAGCCCATTCATCACATAAGGACAGTCTTTTAATACAACATACGAAGCATACATAAGAAGGTCTGTGTATAATATCAAGTATCTAGCTTTAACATTGAGCTTTCCACAGTCCTTCAAAGATGCTACGACAGAGCATAGTGTAAAATTTTAGCGCAAATTCAAGCACCCCGAATACTATGATATACACAAGCCACACCCTTGGAAGTCCATCTTTTTCAAGTAATGGTATCATATTTTAAGCTTAGAAAGTTTGAAGGAGCTAGCTTAAATACTTTTCTAGTAATAGCAATTTGAAAATGGCTCTTAACAAAACGCTGCACAAAAAGCGTCTTAAGTATAGGCACCCCCTCCCCCCTAAAACATCCTATTGTGACAAAACTATTGGGAGTAGAGAGCTAATATTTGGGACTATTCATATTAAGAGGTGTATGAACAACCTTGAATTTTTTCAGCCAAATCTGAGATGGTCGAGTGGGGAATTTTCCTTTAATTGTCCCGTTTGGCGTGGAATGACCCAACATGTCTATATCTGTTCTGTAATATCAGTAGAACAGTAACAAAGGAATCTGGTTTACCCTGGGCACTGGACAAATGTCAAATCAAAAACATACACAACCAAACAGTGCAGATTTACACCTTAAATAGTATGAGGAACTCAAACAATACAAAAACAAACTCAGAAAGAAGGACAGGATGTCCAAAATCATTTAAAAACAACTGAAGAATCACTAAATACCAACACCTGGGACAACTGGAACTCAGCCAGCCATACAAAATGGAGATTATTTTGTGTTTTGGCAGAAAAGATATGACCCATGAATATTTAAAACACGGAAAACTAAAATATGGAAAACACAATTTGTAAGTACCAAAATGAATTAGACTACCATATCACTGAAAAGAAACTGTCAGATAGACTACAGGCAATCAAATCTAAAAAGGCAAGCGGACCAGACGGAATTCTAAATGAAACGCTGAAGTATACTCATCACAAATTCAGATTGGCCATACTAACACTGTTCCTTATCGCAGTTCACTGCGATATAACACAATGGTACATGACGTCAAGTCATGGCTACAAATCGAAGCATTTATCTATTCACGCCTGAAAGGCCGCGAGATCTGTCAGCGCGCGCTCCTGGCCCCGCCTTCCAGGAGCTCTATAATATCATAACGCGCCCTCAGATCTTTCTCTTTTGAAACTTCGCAAGACGGAGTGAACATCTCTGAGTATATCTCAAACGCTCTACCACAGTCAAAAGAGTTTTGTGTGCTTTTCGCTCTCTACGGGTTGGTGAGTTATCGGGTTCCTTAACCCTCACTAGCTCAAGGCGCTACGAAATTCATTGGCTTAATTTAATTTTGAAAGTAGTGGCTGCTATCCTTGCTGCCTGGCTGGCTAAGTCTCTGACTAGCCTGCTAGCTTGCTAACAACGTGTTCGTTGCAGATAGTGTGCTTGTGTTTTAACATTCTTCTCTACTTTCAGATTGATAAAAGATGGCCAGACACTACCCCGACTGCGGTCACGTCCGTCCCAAGGGCGACCGCCACCGTCGGTGCGTGACCTGCCTAGGCAGGGACCACGCGGAGGGCGCCTTCTCGGGCGAAGCCCCTGTCTGTCCCATCTGTGCTAGCCTCCCGCTAGCTAAGGCTACCAGGCGCCTTGCGTTCTGGAAGCGCAAAGACGCCGAGGAGGCGGCACTAGTTCCATCCGGGGCTGACGCCCCCGTAGGAATGAGTGCGTCTTCAGCCTTGGACTTGGTGAGCGTGAGCAGTCGCCCTGCGGCGGCAGCTCAGCTCCCGGGTCTCTCCCCGTCTCCGCCGCCTGTCAGCCCTGGGGCTGCGGGCAGCGAGGCTGAGGAGCTTCAACCAAGCGGTGTCCAGCACATCCCCCACGATGCGCTCGAGCTGGACATCAGCCTGGATGATGATAGTCTGCTAGACTTCTCCGATGAGCACGGCTCAATCGCGGAAACAATGCAGACGAGCCATGACGTCAGGTTGCGGGTGGAGACACCTCCTACCTCGTCTTGGCTCCTGGGCCAGCAGCTCCACGAGGTTGCGCTGAGAGCAGCCAGCTGCCTCGGGCTCCCTCTCCCTCCCCCTCCCAGTGTGCGTGGGTGCCGCGGTGGCTACCCAGAGGTATCTGTGGCTATCACTGGCTAAGCTGTCAGACAGAGAAAAAGCACCACTCCTCGACGCCCCGGTCTCTGTCCAGGGCGCCTTCGGGGAGGCAGTGGTCACAATGGCTGCCAAGTTCGAAGAACAGCGGACTGCACGATAGACTTAAAAGACGCTTATTTCCACATTCCGATCCACCACAGACATCGGAAATATCTGAGGTTTGCGTTCGGAGGAATAGCATACCAATTCAACGCACTCCCATTCGGCCTGTCCCTAGCTCCGAGGGTATTCACAAAGTGCGTAGAGGCAGCTATCGCCCCATTACGTCTACGCGGCTTACGCGTTTACAATTATTTGGACGACTGGTTAATTGCTTCCCATTCAAAAGCTGCAGCAGTGCAGGATGGCCATCTAGTGGTGGCACACCTGTATCGACTGGGTTTTGTTGTAAACAGAGAAAAAAGCGTTCTCTGCCCCAGGCAAGTTACGCATTTTCTGGGTATGATCTTAGACTCCACCTCCATGGAGGTCAGGCTGTCTCAAGAACGGATAAGTGCCATCAAAACATGTGTGCGCCAGTTCCGACGGGGACAGTCAGTCTCGTTGCTGCGCTGCCAACGCCTGTTAGGAATGATGGCGTCGGCCGCTATAGCGCTCCCGTTGGGGATGTTGCGTATGCGGCCATTCCAAATATGGTACCTGTCTATGAAGCTCAACGCAGTCACAGACAGGCATCGCAGAGTAGTGGTGTCCTCCAGATGCAGGTAAGCCCTAGCGATCTGGAGAACCCCCTGGTTTCTCGCCGCGTCAGGCACTATGGGCATAGTGTCGCGTCGCGTGGTGGTGACCACAGACGCTTCCACCAAAGGCTGGGGAGCTGTCTGCGAAGGGAGAGGCGTGAACGGTCTCTGGTCTGTGACAGAAGCTGCGTCTCACATAAATGTGTTAGAGCTGCGAACAGTAGTCCTAGCTCTACAACACTTTCTGCCCAGGCTGAGTGGTCAGCATGTACTAGTGAGGACGGACAACACTGCAACCTTGGCGTATATAAATCGCCAGGGCGGAGTGCGCTCCCCGTCATTACACCATTGGGCGACTCGCCTGCTCCTGTGGGCAGCGAGGCACGTCCTGTCCCTCAGGGCAGTTCATATACCAGGCCACCTCAACTACGGTGCGGACCTGTTATCGAGGGGCGATCCTCGAGCAGCAGACTGGTGCCTTCACCCACAAGTGATAGGTCAGATCTGGGTGCGTTTTTTCAAGGCGCAGGTGGACCTGTTCGCGAACAGGCAGAACACCTGTTGCCCGCTCTGGTTCTCGCTAGGGGGCGACGATCCCCCACTAGGCATAGACGCGCTGGGCCACCAGTGGCCAGCCCTACCCCTATATGCTTTTCCCCCGATCCCGCTCCTCCAGCAGGTGCTGTGCAGGATTGCGGACGAGGGCAGGGAATTGATATTGATAGCCCCCCACTGGCCCAACCAGCCGTGGGTGGCAGATCTGGTCAATATGTCAGTGCAGCAGCCTTGGGAGCTGCCTCTACGGAGAGACCTCCTAACGCAGGCGCACAGGACAGTGTGGCACCCCCATCCGGAGTGGTGGCGTCTCAGAGCCTGGCACCTGAAAGGTGCAGGCTCATAGCGTCAGGCTTGTCGGACGCGGTGGTGTCTACAATACAGAGTGCCCGAGCTGTATCAACACGGGCTCTGTATAAGCTGAAGTGGCGCAGTTTTGAGCGGTGGTGTGCTGCGCGTCAGCACGACCCCATTAACTGCGCACTGGGCGTTATTCTAGAATTCCTACAGCAGTTGTTTGATGAGGGGAAGGCGGCTTCTACTCTCAAAGTGTACATGGCTGCCATTTCAGCCTGCCACGCAGGCATTAATGGCAGTTCTCCTGGCAGTCACCCGCTAGCGTCACGCTTTATGGCGGGGGTGAAACGGCTCAGGGTGCCAGAGAGACACCTCATACCCTCTTGGGATCTGCTAGTGGTGTTACGTGCTCTCACGGGGCCTCCGTTCGAGCCCCTGGAGACAGTGGACATAAAGTTTGTCTCTTTAAAGACCGCGCTGCTGCTGGCGTTAACGTCAGCAAAACGCGTTGGTGACATGCAAGCCCTGTCAGTCAGTCCATCGTGCCTTCAGTTCTCGATCGCTGGTGACAGGGTTATGCGACCTAATGCTGCTTACACACCTAAAGTGGTGGTAACCCCATTCCGCAATCAGGTGATTGAATTAGCAGTTTTCTCGCCTCCTCCTTTTGCGTCAGCAGAGGAGGAACGTTTGAATAAGCTCTGTCCAGTGCGCGCTCTCCGCTGTTACGCAGAGCGCACTAGAGCTTTCAGACAGTCAGATCAGCTATTCGTGTGCTTCGGTGCACGCGCAAAAGGCAGACCTCTATCAAAACCGAGCCTCTCCCGTTGGATAGTAGAGGCTATCGTGTTGTCTTATAAGAGCTTGTCTTTAGATCCCCCGGAGAAGTTGCATGCGCACTCTACGCGGGGGGTCTCGTCTTCCTGGGCCTTACTAAAGGGCGTCTCAGTGGAAGATATTTGCAAAGCTGCAAGCTGGAGTTCTCGCCACACTTTCATTAGATTCTATATGTTAGATGTGGCTGAACCTAGTTTTCTTCATAGCGTTCTGCGGGCAAGCAATCTCTGAATCCCTTGGCCTGAGAACGATAGATATGATAAGTGTGTTCATTAGTGTCTACATGTTATGTTGCACATGAAACATCCCAGGGTTTTCTTACGGGCGCAGGATCACGGATCCCTGTCGCCTATGATAAAGGTGGCCCTGTTAAATTCATGGTGTTCTGCAGGCAAGCGATCTCTGAATCCCCTGACCTGAGAACGATGTATATGATAAGTGTGTTCATCGGGTCTACATGTTTGTTGCACATGAAACACTCCAGGGTGGTTTCCTACAGGCGCAGGATCGCGATCCTTGCCGCCTATGACAAAGGTTGCCCTGTTAATATGTTCACCGCCAGTGGCCGTATGAACCTCTATGAGGGCAAAGGCTTCAGTAGAGCTGGTGTGTGTGATTGGCTGCCACTGTATTATCACGCGGGAATGTATAGGGTCCCATTGTGTTATATCGCAGTGAACTGCGATAAGGAACGTCTCGGTTACTTACGTAACCTCGGTTCCTTAAGCAGGAACCAGATATAACAAGGTTGGCGTGTACAGTGTCACCTTGGATTGATTGTCTTGCTCAGTTTCTTTCCGAGGAAGATCTGAGGGCGCGTTATGATATTATAGAGCTCCTGGAAGGCGGGGCCAGGAGCGTGCGCTGACAGATCTCGCGGCCTTTCAGGCGTGAATAGATAAATGCTTCGATTTGTAGCCATGACTTGACGTCATGTACCATTGTGTTATATCTGGTTCCTGCTTAAGGAACCGAGGTTACGTAAGCAACGAGTGTTGGTTATTTCCCTGATATAAATGACTCAAAATGCCTATATTGAAGAGTGGAGTCAAATGAGACCCAAATAATTATCAAGGCGTCTGTGTAAACTGTAATCTGGGGAGGGTTTTCGGTAGCATCATGAATGCAAAGGAGCATGAACTTCCTAATCAAGCACAATGCCTTAGGCAAAAGGCAAATTGGATTCTTGCCACATTATTGAACGTCAGACCGTATCTTCACCAAACTTGAATTGACATATATATGAACCGAAACAAATCCAGAGTATTTGCTTGCTTTATAGACTTTCAAAAAGCGTTTGACTCAATTAGGCATGAATGTCTATTCTCAATACTAATTGAAAGTGGTATTGGAGGGGGAAACATACAACATGATAAAATAAACAATGTCTTACAAAAATCAATACAAATTGGAAACAAACAAACAAACTTCTTCACTCAGGGGCAGGGCGTGAGGCAAGGCTGTCCACTTTCACCGACCCTCTTCAATACGTCAATTAATTGGGAAATGTACCAGAATAATCAAAAGCACCTGGCCATTTGCAGATGATCTGGTTCTACTGTTTCCAATGGAAGACGGTCTACAGCAGAAC
The DNA here is from genome assembly GCF_900700415.2 of Clupea harengus. NCBI lineage: Eukaryota > Metazoa > Chordata > Actinopteri > Clupeiformes > Clupeidae > Clupea > Clupea harengus. The sequence goes on along the minus strand of NC_045154.1, from coordinate 11,764,643 downwards.
TCAGATATCAAGAAAATAAACGTGATTTCACCTGAACATCTGACAAATTAAAACATACCTTGGGTTGAAAGTCAGAGCAACTGAAAACTTCAGCTTGTGCATGAATGAAAGAGAAAGCAAGAAGGGTTTTCCAGGCTATTCAAAATATATTCAATTTGAATTTTGACCGGTAACTGAACCTATTGCATTATATGGCAGCATATGCTGTGTTGGAGTGTTGGATCCTTTGATGAACCAAGACTTGGGACTTGGGACTTGGGACTTGGGAAATGGGACAAAAACCAAACTGCAGGATTATCCTTGGAGTGCACAGGCACACACGCAGCAACGCAAGCGGGGCAGAATATTTAAACATATGTTTCAAAAGAAGTGACCCCACCTCTCTCACCATTTCAAGGCCTTAAAAACCTAAAGAACTGAACATTGAAGAGAGTCCCCTCAGTCAATCGGCTCTAAGGCTTCAACAGGAAACTAACAATACTAATATGACTAATAAGAATAACAATAGTCAGCTTCAGGACACTGACTAAGAGAATTAAGAGAATTTGACCAAACCAAATTATTATTACACAGAAAGAAAATACTATCTTACTTACTGGAATAAAACAACACAAAAACAAAGTAAACTACAATGTCATTCAGCCCCAAAACAAAGAACACACAAATTAGCAAAATATTTTGACGATGGTAAAAGACGCGAGGTTAAGGTACAGGCTCAGCATTCACAGTCTGGCAGGAGAAACGGGCAGACACAGGCAGACCTGGATGCCAAAAGAAAACAGGCTGTGTAAGTAGATAGATAGATAGATAGATAGATAGATAGATAGATAGATGGATACTTTATTAATCCCGAGGGAAATTTAGGTCATCCAGTAGCTTATACACATATACACCTCACCGACATACATACATAAATCACATATACATACACATAGGGAGAACATATTCACACAGAGTGTTTCAAGATACAGGAAAGGGTCTGACCCTATTGTACAGAGTGCAATGATTTTGACAAGAAGGAAACAGAGTCAGAGCTACACTTCTTCACCAGCTTTCTGAATTAGAAAGAAATTTGCTATGCTATGCTATAAAATGCTATATTTATTAGGAGAAAATGAAGACTATATAGTAATAGCTGCTTCTTACATAGATAACTGTGCAAAAGAGAGGAGGGACCAAATAGTCACAGTTCCTGTGAATGCTTTGGCAATACAATGTAGAATGTCTAATGCCAATAGAGCCATTTGAATTGAACTGACTTGCATTGAATTGAGAGAGAAAGAGAGCTTAGGGTGCAATGGGGTAGGAGAGAGAGAAGAGTGAGTGAGGGAGTGAGTGGGTGAGTGAGTGAGTGAGAAATGTGGAGAAGAAAGGGATCAAGAAAGAAGAGAAGGGAGAGGGAAAGAATGAGAGAGAGGGGGAGAGAATAAAAGAGAGAGAGGGGGAGAAAGAGAGAGAGAGATGTCTGCTTGTCTGTGTGAAAGTGACATTTTGTAGTGAGTGTGTGTGTGTGTGTGTGTGTGTGTGTGTGTGTGTGTGTGTGTGTGTGTGTGTGTGTGTGTGTGGTGGCGAGGTGCTGTAGGGGGGCAGACTCAGGGGGCTGGAGATTTAATGAGGGTGACTTCCTGCTCCCCTCTCCTTCACAGAAGCACATAACCTTTGAGAGTTCACTGTGACAGCAATCCCTCAAGACAGATTGGGGCTGTGCTCAAATGATGGGGATGAAGGTGGGGGGGGGGGGCTCCCCCAGCTGCCAGGCAGCAACCTTTCATTTGGCCACAAGGGTGCCAGAGACATAAAAGCAGCACCGACTTTTAAAAAGAAGAGAGAGAGAGAAAACCACCTCAAAGGTCCGGTGGATAAGAAAAAAAACAAAAAACC
>NC_045154.1:11745262-11755262 GCF_900700415.2 Clupea harengus | reverse complement strand
CTCCTTTACACGAGCATTCACCCAAAATCTGAGACATTACGGAGACACAGGGGAACACAAAGGCACAAAGTCCACACACATGCAAAGGTAAATGTGCATGTAGTGTATGCATCCACACACACACACACACATGATCACACATAAGAGAAACACTTAGACACCAGATGTTCAAACATCTTCTGTAGAAAGCATGTGGTGCATATTCACATTCATGAACACTATCATATGTTTTATTGGATGAAGAACGTCTATCCTCTCCTGTTAAGACTAGATCTGTGTGTGTGTGTGTGTGTGTGTGTGTGTGTGTGTGTGTGTGTGTGTGTGTGTGTGAGAGAAAGAGAGAGAGAGAGAGAGAGAAAACGCATATACAGTCCCCTCCACAATAATTGGCTCCCCTGGTAAAAATGAGTAAAAGGGGTTTAAATTAATTCCCCTTCATAGGTGTATTAGCTTAGTCTCACGCTGAAATAATGAGAAAAAATCCAACCTTTAAATGAAGTAAATGTATTCAGTGAAAACAGTCCCTCATTGGCAAATAACACACAGAATAACAAAAATAGCTCCTAAATCAAGCTTGTGCCATGGCCAATACTTTTTTTCCTTGATTTCTTGATAAATTTACTTCAGATAAAGGCTGGAATTTTCTCAATTTCATCAGTGTGAGATTAGGCTAATTCACCAAAAGGTGCATTTCTTATAACCCTTTTTAATCATCTTTACCAGGGCTGCCCATTATTGTGGAGGGGACTGTGTGTGTGTTTCTGTGAGAGTGGGTGTGTGGGCGTGTGGGTGTGTGTGGGGGGGGGGGGGGTATGAATCATACTTACAGGCTCCGCAGTCCAGTGTAGAGCTCCATGTCCACTTCTCCCAGCCCCTGCAGCCCTGACCAGCCCTCTATGTTTCTGCAAGAGAGAGGGGAGACGGAGAGGGAAAGATTACACACACATGCCATAACACACACCATAACATCAGCGTCATAACACACACCCTTTCCTTCTGATGGAGATGCCAGTGTTATTTCAGGATGAGGCTCAGGCTTAAAGTAAGGAGTGAGGATTTGATGAGTGGATTTGAGGTTTTTACAGCTTTGTTTTAGCTATCATCTGGCCATGTGAGAAAGTGGTTATCTTTGACACTGCATGACTCCTTCGGCTCAGGCCTTAAATGTTTATGTATGGTGTGTCTGCACTGTCTCAAACATGCTGTTACCAACCACACACTGCTTCTGTGTAAATCATGCTATCCCAGTGTACACAGAATCTCATATGCAGTATAATGTACACAGACAGCATCACATACACACACACATGTGTGTACACACACATCAATACACACACTAACAAGATCAGTGAACTAACAAGACGTCAGTGAAGACATCAGTTATGGACAGCATATATCTCATAGTATCACTCACTCACACACACAGACACACACAAACACATACACACTAGGGCTGTCAACGAATATTCTAAATTCAAATATATATTCGAATAGTTGTTAAAAATAGCATTTCGAATGTGAAAATTAATATTCGAATGTAAAAAAAACAAAAAAAAAACAGCGGCAGCACTGTCTGCTATGCGGGTGGGCGCGCGCCTGAGATCAGGGACAGGTCACAGGAGTCGCACTGTCTGGCAGAGTCACTGCTTACAGTTGACTTCCGAGATGCAGAAAGTGCAGAATCCAGCTTGACCGCAGAAAGTGATTGTAACCCCCAAAAATCTAAAGAGTGATGAATGGAAATATTTCGGATTTTGGGCAGTTGATGGTAAACTTGTTGAGCCTACAGCTAAAGTAGTGTATAAGCTATGTAAGCTGGAGTTAGCTTACCATCATTCAACAACTAGCAACTTGAGGCTACATCTCCACATTTTGGAGATGTAGCCTCAAGTTGCTAGTTGTTGAATGGTTACCTAACCAAGGGCGTCAGCAGCATTTTGAGAGTGGGGGGGACATATTTTGGCGGGGGGTCTGGGGGTTTTCCCCCCGGAAATTTTGAAAGATGTAAATGCAATTTCCCGCATTCTGGTGCATTTACCATGTTTTTTAGATAGAAAAGTATCTCTCTCTTTCATTGTTTTTCCTTGGAGTCGGCATGGTCTGCAATTACTGACTACTATTATGTTCTGGTAGACTGGGTAAACCCAGGCCCAGCGATTGCTATAGGCGAACTAGGCGACTGCCTAGGGCGACAAATGGGTTGGGGGCGCCCTAGTGTCGCCCTTGGACCTACTTCCCATTAATCATAGTTAGAATAACAAGCAAATTAAAACATGTTTATTAATCATGATCATCCTAGGGCGCCCCTTCAGCCACACGTTTACTTGTCAACCTGATTTTTAGATTGAATTGATGATTATTGTCGATCATTTCCTAATTGTGGGGGGGGGGGCGGTTGCGTTTAGTTACGTTACGTTAGTTACGTGAGGGCTCCTGCACACTGCCAGGGTGGGATGAGAGTGACATTCGCAAAAATGAAGCGGTCTAAACCACCTGGAGCACAGGGACGAAAACGAAGAAAGGAAGAAGAGGAAAAGAAATCCAAGTATAAAGGGTAAGTCTTCTCATCTCAGCCATTAAGGTGTCAAACGAAACAAATGTAGTATTGTTGTGCATCACCTAATATTGGACGTTTCATTGCTGTCACTTAGGCTAGCTATAGCTAGCTAGCGACTGTTACTTTGCTAATTTGCTACGTAGGCTATTACTAGCAAACGTAACTTCACTGATAACCTACATGGATGTAAATGTCAAAAGACCAGTATCTGGATAACGTATGCTAGTTATTGAAAGTACAGTGGTTGTCTACATTCATTATAAATGGCATAAGTTCTGTTTAGTGAATTCACAACTAGCAGGTGCATACACACACATTAACCATTTTGGAGATAGTGGTAGTGTTGTTCACCCTTCTGTACAGTTCCTCCCCAGGAATATACTACATGTTTTGTTTATTTTTGTTTTAAATTGGCCAGATGCACTCAGGCAATTTTTGCAGATGCCGGCACCTGCTGGAGAAAGGACGCCTGATTCGCCTCCCTCTGAACTTTGTAAGTAGCCTACACAACTAGATAGTACTACTGTTGCTGTTTTTGTTATTGTTATTATTATTAGCAATTATTACTTTCATAATCACATCACATTAATACTACTAATTGTAATCAGTAGCCTAGTATTATTTAGCCTTGTGGCATTAATTTTAATTTATCTACTACAAGTTACATGGTCAGATAAAATGTATTTGTACAATGTAACTATGTGGTGGGATGATAGAAATGACCAAATGCAATTGTGTAACGAACAGCATGGATGAACTCTGTGTTTAAATACAGCTTCAGGAGAAGGGACATCCAGTAGTACTCAAGGGGCCAGTAACACACAGGCCAGGAACACACAGCCTGCATCAGGTGAGTCTATTTAATAGTATTTATTCAAGCCACATCCATACTTTAAAGTACAATAGAAACATGTTAGCATGTATTAAATACAATAGCTTGTTTTCTTAAAGAAGTTCAACCACATTCATGATAATTTCACTTATTATATTAAACACTGCTTGTCTGGCTATACAATATGCTTGAATACAGGTGAAGGTGAAGGAACATCCAGGACCACATCAAGCACTCAGGGCACCAGTGAAACTACACTGCCGCCTGCAGACACCTCACCCTCCACAATTCCTGATATCCAGGGAGAACCTATAGATCCTGCTGACTGGCCAGCCCTCTGTGATCCGGTAAGGACAGAGTTAGTTTGCAGAGGACCATACCAGACCAGTCCAGACTTTACATTTCCAAAAAGAGATGATGGGAGAAGCTGCCACCACAACCACTTCTACAGGAAATTAGTAAATGGGGAGAAAATCAAGAGAAGCTGGCTTATATATTCAAGGAAAAACAATACTCTGTATTGCTTCTGCTGCAAGCTCTTTTCACAGAAAAATTACCACCTCATTAGTAGTGGCCTAAATGACTGGAAGAATTGTAGTGAGGTATTTGAGATATTTTGTAGTGGTACGTACAGTATCCATAAAAGCACTTTTGTTTGTAGAGGGTATAGTTAGGGTATAGAGGGTCATAATTTGCTTAAATGTCCTTACAGGTACTTAAGAGTGTTTTGCACAGTTTATGGTTTTGCACAGTTTATGGAGTTAATTTAATCAAAACTTTGAGTGTGTAATAAATTATTAAAAATAATAAAAAAGAAAATGTTCTGAAACTATTCTGGTGTTTGTTGTCCATGTAACATTTATTGTTGAACTGCAATGTAGAATAGTAGAATTATAAGTGGGTGAAAAAACTGCTATGCAAAGTAAAGTGATGTTAAGTATTGTTGGGGGGGGGGGGGGGGGGGGGGCGCAAAACTCAATCTCGCCTAGGGCAACCAAAGGGCTAGAGCCGGCCCTGCCCAGGCCGATCTGCAATCTTAAATAAGATTGAGTTTGGTCTGGTGATAGCCAGAATAATGTTTTGGTGTAATACACAGAGGATTGACACTGACAACTTTGGGAGTTTATTCTCCATTTAATGAGAGCAACATATTTAAAAGGAGGATTTAAAAAGTCGTTAGAAAAACTAGCATGTTAGCTGACGTTAACTCCAGATTAGCTCACGGTTGTTATGGCAATAAAAAAAACCACCTTCATTTTTTTTGTAGCTACTTGAAAAAAACATCCTGGTCATCGCTTTCTGCCCGAAACAGACGCCTAGGTCTGAACACGGCCAAAAGCACAACATATTTCAGACCCAGATTAAGAAATCAACAAATGCTGTTCCACTTGGATTGGGTAAATAAAGTATGGTATTGCCTAGTGCTAGTTGTAGGTAAATAGCTTGCTTATCTAGCTATAATCATAATGTTTGCAGAAGGATCTTTGTGACTTAATACTATTATAGCCAGAGAATGTCTCATAAGGGTGCTTTGGCCACTAAAGGGAAAACTTGGGCAACTCTGACTTACTTTCCTCTTCCTCGAAAAAAAACCCTCCTTATGTCCATCTCGTCTGTGGAACAGTGGATGTCTGAAACCAAGTGCTAGCTGCTAGCGCGAAACTTCGATCAAAGAGTATGGGAGTTGAATCTCCGTGCGTGATGAGGCTATGTGTAGGAAACCAGGAAAACGCGGCGATGAGGCTGTATGTGCAGGAAAACGCGGAGTGTATTTCTATTGCTATGGATATTCCCCCTACTGATAAAGTGGAACAGCTTTGATTGTGAAGCAATGGAAAGAACGCTGGACTAGTAGACCAGTCATGCACTAATATTTTGATGGCAAATGTGGGGGGGTCCAAACGACTTATTTTTAAAAGTGAGGGGGACGTGACCCCCCCAAGTTATATTGTGGCGACGCCCATGCCTAACTCTAGCTTACACACTACTTTAGCTGTAGGCTCAACAAGTTGCCTCACTGCTGACAGTTGACTTGGTGGAAGATGGCAGAAAGTGCAGAACCCTGCTTGACCGCAGCAGAGAAAGTGATTGTAACCCCCAAAAATCTAAAGAGTGATGACTGGAAATATTTCGGATTTTGGGCAGTTGATTGTAAACTTGTTGAGCCTACAGATAAAGTAGTGTGTAAGCTATGTAAGCTAGCGTTAGCTTACCATTCAACAACTAGCAACTTGAGGCTACATCTCCAAAATGTGCTTCCAAGTGAATATTGCATAATATGTGGAACTTCAGCGAAACAGCCACGTCTGGATACATATTTTGCGCCGTCCGTCACAAGTTCGTTGCCTGCGGCACGACAGGAGGCCTGCACGCAAAACTTGATTTCGTTCATATACAAGGACATGAGGCCGATCAGTGTGGTGGATGGGATAGGCTTCAGGGAGTTCTGTGAAGCACTGGAACCGAGGTACTGTATCCCTTGTTGTCGTTCATTTAAACCGCTATGCGCAGAGAGCGCAACGCTGCGGGAGAGGCAGAGAGAGGGAGAAAGAAAGAGTGCGTGCGAGCGAGAGGCCAAGCTCTGCGGTCTTGGCCATTAGTTAATTTACTTATTTTTGTGTAGGTAATATGTTGTTAAATATGTTTAAACCTAAATAAATTACCTATACAAGTAGTTATGTCTCGTTGTATTAATTTGTCCTGTTATTGACGTGCCTAATGCGCAACCAGAAATTCGAATATGTTCGAATATATGTGTTTTTTTAAAGCGAATATTCGAACGTCATTTTTGAGCAATTTTGACAGCCCTAATACACACTCACACACACACACACACACACACACACACACACACACACACACACACACACACACACAGAGAGACAGAATCAGTGCTTCCAACACAACGCTCTCTGGGTCTGCTTCGCTTCTTGTGGACTAAAAGTACATGCAAATGTACATGCTCAACCTCATCAACACACACAAATGCTTTACTTCAAGTGCATTATAATGCATCATTAAACCCACGCAAGCCATGGAGGATATATATTCTTATATTGTGGTATGTGTATGAGCACATAGATATACATACACACACACACACACACACACACACACACACACACACACACACACACACACACAGAGGGAGAGCGAGATGAGAGTGAATATGCCCCTTTATGTAACAGATCTGCAGCGATACCGCCTGACAGCTGGGAGTGTGTTCCGCAGTTCTGCGGGCCCTGCTATGGCTCTCTGCTGTGCCTGCCGTTATTGGACTGAGTGCTCATATCCTATGTGCAAACACCCCCACGAGATCTGCAGCCTGTGCAAAGGATCAGCTGGGCAACTCTCCCAGGGAGGGCAAAGCGTCAAAAATAGGATCCTACAAGCACTACAACAATGGTGAAATTCATCCATCTCATTCATCTCTACACGTAATAAAGTCAGAGAATACAAGCGGCACAAACACTTCGATAAGATAGAGGCAATATGTGTGTTAATGTATACAACAATACACTACATACTGACACTGTTGTATGTCTAGAGGCATGTGAAACGACATGCTGCACCCTTAATTAAACAAGTGGTAGTGCTGGTCCCCAGAGCTACACCACAGCAGTGGAATATCACACACAGATCTCAGCCGGATCACCTCTCGGAATGCTAAAGCAGACAAACACACACATTCACACACACACACACACACACACACACACACACACACACACACACACACACACACACACACACACACACACACACACACACACACACACACACACACCCCATCAGTTAACATGCAAATGCACACTCACACCCACACACAATCAAACACACTCACACTCACACCCACAGTCTATCCTGTCCATCAGCGGATGCACACTCTCTCTGTAGTCCCCAGAGAGCCTTAACACTTATTTACCTCTTTCTTTTAACACACTAAGTCTCCCAATGATTTAAAAAAAAAAAACTTCAGGGAGTCCCAACTGTGTTATTGGCCCCATCATATCAACTCACCATCCCCATCTCCTCTCTCTCTCTCTCTCTCTCTCTCTCTCTCTCCATTTCTCCTTCCATTCAATCTCTGGCTTACAATCTCTATATTCACTCTCCTTTTAAATGAAAGTCAGAAGAAAATAAACTATTGCATGATAAATATAAACATATCCTTATTGCATAATCTCATAGGCAAGCAGCAGATACAATCTAAATCAATCTGCATAGACCACTAACAGTACACTAACAGCATAGTCCAAAAAAGAAGTGTGTGTTTGTGTGTTTGTGCGTGTACATATGTACACTTCCATGAGATCAATACAAATACAGCTGTGTTCAAGCTGGACTATTACTGTAAGATGGACTATCCAGATAGAGTATTTCCATCTGGTATTCTTCTGCAGATGTGCCTTGTGCGTGCTTGCGTGAACACAATCGCATGAATTACTGTGCATTATTGGACACATGTGTGCAAGGCAGGTGTGCATCGGTGTGTGAGCGAGACGGAGAGAGAGAGAGAGAGAGTTGTGTGTGTGTGTGTGTTTGTGTGAACCTGCGTCGGGCCGACCGTGACGGAATCCTGAAATGTGACACACTGGAAACCAGTGAACCTGAACACTGAGGTAAACGGCGGAGGGAATAAATAAAGAACAGCCGGAGAGAAACCTGCTGCACTGGGTTTGCGTCACCAGAGACTGAACATCCATGAATGTTCCAAAGGTGTTCATGGAGCCGTCGAGCGGAAGAGAATGCAGTCAATGTTTTGAAAACAGAGAGCGGAGGGAAATGTTTTATTCAAAGTGAGAGCCAATGGTCCACACAAAATATCTGCTTTATGCATCTGTCTGTACGTCAATGTATGTGTAAGTGTGTGTGTGTGTGTGTGTGTGTGTGTGTGTGTGTGTGTCTTTATGTATGGTCTGCACAAATGAAAACCCTGCTCTGTGTTGTGTGTCAACACGTTGTTAGTATTACAATAATGTGCGAGTGTCTGTAGTTAAGTGTGTTTAACTCATCTCTGGGGAGTAACTGACTAATTACAGTAAAAGGATGACTAATTGACTGATTAAAGGAATGGAAGTATGAATAAACGAAAGACAGGAAGAAAGAAGAGAGCCTCTTTAGTGTCCTCAGTCTTGGACTGGATATAGAAGAATGACCTGTCTGGTCTGGTCAGAGTGTAAAAACAGCTTGTCCTTCATGCTCTTTAACAACTGCTACCATACCAGTATGAGAGAGACATTTATCAAACATTAGCAGCCTCATTAGCAATTAATTATGCAACAAAAAACAAGAAAATGGGTGAACTTTAACCCACCATGTCCAACTTCCTCTGACTGCCAGCGCAAGTGTAATGGGCTATGGCCCAGAAATTGTGTGTTTCTGTGTGTGTGTGTATATGCGTGTGTGTATATGCGTGTGTGTCTGTATGAAACCATCTGTGAACTCTAAGTACTAGTGGCAGCTCCTTCATCTCTGTGTCATTGCGGGAGATGCATCTCTTCTCAGCTTTCTGCAGTACAGTACATGTCTTTGTGTATGTGTGTGTTTGTATGTGCGTGTGTGTGTATGTGTGTGTATGTGTATGTGTATGTGTATGTGTATGTGTATGTGTATGTAGGTGTGTGTGTGTGTGTGTGTCCTAGTCTGTGTGTGTGTGTGTGTGTGTGTGTGAATATGTGTGTGTGTGTGTGTGTGTGTGTGTGTGTGTGTGTGTGTGTGTGTGTGTGTTTTTGTGTGTGTGTGTGTGTGTGTGTGTGTCTATGTGACTATGTTCTCTATAATAGGTTTGCAACCAAAACAACGTTTGACTTGCCCAGTGCCCCGCCAGAGTGACCCTAACATTTCACACCTCTCATAAAACATCAGTGTATTTAGTGTTGTTTTAGGTTTCCCTTATTATATTTACCTTAACTGCCATGTTCACTTTATCTGTTCACCCAGAGGAGGGCAAGTGTACAAGGTTATATTAGCTGAACTAGGGCTCCTTTCTTTAGGCACACCAAGCCCCATCCACTTTAAAGGACCACATGTCCGTTAGGGAGCTCAGCTGAGTCTGAGACATTGACCGTTTAGCAGCCCTTGTTGAGCTTCTAGCTGCTGTTGTTTCTGCTCCATTTTTCCAATTTATCTTGAACATTGCTACTTTCTTGCAACATTTAATCCAACAGCTCCATTTCTTGTTACAATACTTAGCCAAATTGTAACAAGTGTGTGTGTGTGTGTGCGTGTGTGTGTGTGTGTGGAATGGGTAAGCTGCATTTTCAACAGCCTTCAGGGAATCTGACAAATGACATAACAACCTTGCAAATATAAGAGCCATCTCTCCTTTTTCTTTCTACTCCCTCTTAGCAGTGAGCTTGCCTTCCTACACACACACACACACAAACACACACACAATCATAAAACACCAAATTCACTCCCCCTCAATTCTCCCACAACACAGCATTAGAACCAAGAGAACACAGGAGTGCGCAGGATTCCAAGTAGATATTCATTTCATTCCATTCTAACCTTAGTCCTCTATCTCCATTTCTTACGTTCAAAGGGACGCCTACACACACAGACTCACACATACAAAGAACAGGAAAAGTATTACACATATTCATATA
>NC_045154.1:11727762-11735262 GCF_900700415.2 Clupea harengus | reverse complement strand
CTGAGGTAATTATTTATGAAAAGCTTGACAAAATACAGCACTCTAAGGCAATTATGACTCTGTGAAGGAAAACAGACATCTCCACAAATCTACCTTCTATGGTTGATGCTTAGTTTTCATAGAAATTTTCTCCAAGTGCAATTAGGAAAATTACACTTAAATAAAAATGACACTGCTTCTCTTACAGGCATGGCTGCACATAGCAATCACACTGCGGGACAAAATCATAGCAATCACACTTGGTTACCAAGGAACACAGGACTAGGACTCTTTGGATGAAACTACAACTAGACAAGGATTTTTCAGCTTCTTCACTTCAGGGAATCCACAAGGCAGACACTTGAACGGCAGGATTCAATATTTGACTACAGGCTTCTAAGCACAGATTGCAGAGTCGTAACCCTTACGGAGGAGTAGTAGGATGGTGCAAGTTGCTTCCAGAAATGGCTGCCCGGCATAGTGTCTACAGGTCAACAGAGCAAATAATAACTATGAAAATAACAACTTAATTGGTACCGCTTTCTGGTGAGATCTCCAGGTTCTTCCAAAACAAGTCAATGCCGGCACAGTGAGTTTCTAAGCAAAGGTTTTATTTCATCTGAGCTTTTCGTTTGAAGATCCTAAGCAGTTTACATCCATGTGTTTATTTACCTCTGTGTGAACCTGTGTGTGTGTGTGTGTGTGTGTGCTGTGTGAGTCCAGATACAAACACACACACAAACAAACAAGCACTCTTTAAGTTACAAACACAAAGTTACTCTTGACTATATTCCCTTTGTGTGGTTCTGCCTTACGTCAATAGAAGACGGACACAAAGTCTCAGTCCAGTGCAAAGTACACACATTTTCCACATGCAGCTGTCCGTCCAGGTTGGTCCCATTATAAGTAGAGGAAATTACTGTAAGTTTAGCCCCTCGGATCAGCGCCAAACAGATCTGTGTTCAGGGACGAGGGGAGTCTGGAACCAGACCAAAACACTGAGGCTCTCTCAGATCTGCCATGCTGTCTCAATTTAGTGAAATCCCTGCTCTCTGCCTCACGGGCCAACTCGGCATCTGGGCAATCGTACGTCTAGTCATCTGGACTTAAGCCACTGATGCCTCCTCGCCCTCAACGCCTCGGTACACACACACCTACTCTCTCCTCCTACACCACTCCTTTACGAAACTTCACCACTGAAAATATGATGAGGGCACGACACCTGTTTGACAGTTTGAAACTTTTCACTAGGAACTCGGATTTGGAGAGCCGGCATGAGGTGTGACAAGGGACTACAGCATACTGCCAAGCTGAGAAGATGAGTGAGGATGAGTTCTCATTTGTGAGGTGTCTTCAAAGTGTTTGCGGGCCTCCGGTGGCCTGATTAACACTCATGGACAGCTGGCGAGAGCTTAGTACCCTGACACCCCTACACACACCTGGAACATCATGTACTCCTGTTGGGTGCACGCACACACACACACACACACACTCTAGGGCTGCTCGATTATGGCAAAAATCATTTGGTGAACTATTTTCTTATTAAAAAATTATTGTTAAAGTATGATAAATAAATAAAATACTTAGCTTATAAATCTTTATACGACAGGTAGATCCGGTCAGTGATTTCTGATTGGACAAGAGGCATTTCATGAGGGAGGATATCCTGGAACAACCTCACTCAGACTTTTCACAGCTAATCACAGGCAAACAAAAAATACCCACGCCACTTTGTTGGAGGTGCAAACACGCTAGTGTTTTGCTAGCGTGCAATGAATTTACCTTTGATGTGGAGTTGATATGCACTGTTTTCTCGCTGTTTTTGGTACATTTGGTACATGTGGTACATGTGTCATCTGATTAAATTTCTGAGCTCGAGCCAATGTGCGATAAGTACAGAAGTTGAAGCTTTGTGGACTAAATATTCTCTGCAGAGATTGCCTCCTGATGTTTGGTTGAATCATCCTCAAGAATGGCCACCAGATGACTTCAGCAACATTTATGTTTTCCTGATAGACACTCCTTGTTCGTGCATATCGAATTTAGTTATTGAAATCTTGAAATATTTAATTATTTGCTTATGTTATGGGTGGTTGATATATTGATTACTCATAATAGTTTTGTTTGGAATTTGAGAATTATAACATATTGATGTGAGTGGACTGCATTGTATATTAGACCTGTTTTAGACCGTGTGCAGCCTACCTGAATTCCATTTATTGCAAACTGTCCCAAAACAAATGATTAAGTACCCATATTTGTCCTCATTTGTGATTTTTTTTGTCCTAAAAGGGGCCCATTTAGCAGATGAATCCTTGTGAGAAAATCATAAATCTGACTGCTAATAAATGAATGGGAATTTAAAAAACGATTTAAAAAACTCCCATCTTCATTTTTCATCAGATGAAGCTTCTTGCAGGTCCCTACACTACACCCCTTTACCATTGTTATGCATCGATGACGCTGCCACTAAAAGAAGTAGTAATATTCTAGTGATACACCATCGACCCTGCAAGCTCAATGCCGTTGCATTTGTGTGCACCTCCAACAAAAGGGTGGAAGTACGCCAAGTGCGTCTGCACCATCTCCAAAATGCCTGCGTGTGTGTGATTCACTGTGTTTGTTTTTGACTTCGACTGACTTGATGCTCAACGCGAGCAGCCAGTCTCAGTAGGGAAGGAAATTGGAAAAGAGTTATTAGTTAGTTGGATCAAAATCTCAAAACCCGTTGCATACTGTTTCGAGGAAACATGTCGTTCAACCCGGAAACCATGGCAAAAGAGTGCACACTGTTCTCAGATTGGACTTGTCCCAGGTCAGCATTGCAGGTCACATATATGTGTTGAGTGTTTTCTGAACGTTTGTATAATCAGCCTACACTATAGCATAAAATAATAGAGTGGGTAATGAATGGGTTTCAGTTTCTGAACTTTAGATGTCATGTGACAAGGTGACACAGCGCCAGTGAGTGTTAGACAACATTTCTAAATAGCCAGCATGCATTGTTTTAAGTCCAGCATGCATCACGTTAAATCAGTGCTGCAGTGACTTAGTAATGGTAATCAAGTGAGGAAAAGGAGTAAATGGAGTAGAGGGAATGTAATAATGAACAGATAACCTGAGGACAGGTGAGTGTACTAATTTATGTGCACAACAGCCACTCTGACTCAACTTGGCTCCAGAGAGACAATAGTCGTTGCTTGGCAACACTTGACAGGTTGGAATGGGCAGACAATAAATAAACAAAAGAAAAATAAACGAAAGAAAACACAATCTGGTGTCTTCAAACTCCATTAGTCAGTAGAAGCACTGTTGAATAAACACAGCATGTCACTCTGTGATGTGGTGTCACATGGTGTGTGTGGCGTACAGGATATCCACACAGCTGTTGTTCAGTCGTTTCAGCTGAATTGGTTTGACCTTTTGTGTTGATCAAAGGCTCTCTTGCAGTCATCTTGGCTGACCTTAAACAAGACACAGCCTGGCCGGCCTTTTGGGGAGGAGCGAAAGTGCACTGCTGTAAAGGAATGCGGCACAATAATTGTTTTATCTCGATTATCTTGCTTTCATAATCGTTGGAAGCCAAAATTGTAACTGAAAATAACATTCGATTAATCGGCCAATTCTAACAGCTACACTTCACCACTACGTGAGATAAGGCCATGACACCTTTTGAAACATGAAAACAACTCAAAACCATTAACAGAGCTTGTGAATAGACAGAGGACGAGGTGAGGGACTGCTGTGTCTTGGAAGGCTGAAAGGAAGACTTAAGGCTGGCAGTTCTTCCCTGGCATGGTGAGGACCCTTACAGTGTTGGGTGCCACGTGAGGAGGGCACACTCTGAGTCTCCTAGGCATCTGTGTAGTACTGCTGGAGAAAGCTCAGTGCCCTGGCACCCCCTCTGCTGGGGCGCAGGTGTGCTGTGAGGTAGACATGAGGTGTACTGTGGTGCCAGTGTCATGGGAGCAGGCTGCCAGCTCAATGGTGTCTCACTGAAATAGCCCACTTCAACACAGACATGTAAATACACTACAATGGGTGCACAAAACCTCCAAACTACCAGCCATCTTCAAGGAGAGGCTTGTTCTACAGACAAACCAGAACTTACAACTTATGTAAACTTAAGTTTAATGTTGAGGACTCTGAAATGACTGCAGCACAACACTATCCTACTGTAAAGCCACCCCTTGACTGGATTGCTGCAATAGCACTACAGTTCAACTGTAAGTGCTCACATGCTGAGACCATGATTATTTCAAAACATGTCTGTACAAAAAAGTTTATTTTCATTCTGCACAGAAAATGTCTATATCCGACAGCTATTGGTAAAGTTGCTAAGCAATATTTATATGAAAATATATAATATATGAGTTAAACCAAGGCCTACTTCATTTGTACACATTAATTTGTACACTACCCATGAAGTGAAGCTCTTGAAATAAAAATCAAGGCAAGGAAATTGATTTGACTGCACGTCTAATTTCACAATTCCGCTATGTTGGCATAGTACATGAGGTTTCAAATAATCAAAAATGTTGTGTTAAAAGGTCACACGCATGTTGTTGTTTATCACATGTAATTGATAGGGTGACCATATGTCCAGTTTTCCAGCCCTCTGTCCCCCCTCCTGCACACCCTCCCTCCAGATCTAAGGGAAACACTGGCATGGGCTTCCCTGTGTGTGCATGGTCACAATTTGGACAACACACGCAGGGGGCTTTGATTGTAGGCAAAATGATGGAGCATCAGCTGCAGCTTGTTTGCATATAATTCCACTGATGCAATGGTACACATAATCCTTGGGTACTGAAACACATTTCCCGAACGACCAACTCCTGCTAATTTTTGTTTGTTTGTTTGTTTTTTTGTCTCCTTGGTAAAGTAGAGCATGGTCATTTCAATTTCCTTCCTTCTCTCTTCCCCCTCAAAAACATACCTGAATGTCAAACCAAATCTTAAAAAGAAAAACCACATAGGAATATTGATTCTCAGTTTATGTCGACTATGATTGAAATTTCTTTATGCTGGTGATTGATGACTTATGACCTTTTGGAATATATGGGCTCGTGATTGAGAGATCTTACGAGATCTAACAAGATCTTCGGCTGACAACGCTGGGTGGTGGGATGTTCTGACACATCCACACTTACTTATTTCGTTGATTGCACCCACCAAGATGTTACCTGTAGATGTAAACTCACAAGCATCATTAAGCGTGAGCTGACCAGAGGATCATTTATCTATTCAGTCCCCTGCGGCAAAGCCATAATACTCCCACCCAGGTTCCCCTTTCTCTCAGATCCATAGTAACCACTATAGCACTTGATTCATTTCTTTTTCCCTTCATTTGTTGAGATTTACGTTGCACCCTTCTCTTTGATATATGAACTGCTCTGGCCATATGCCTTTGAGTATTGACTTCCTTTCGCCCCTTTTCGAGACCATCCATTGTGTTCATTCACAAGTTACACAAACCATTGTCTGTGGCCCTTTTTATGTGTAACTCAGTGGGGTTTGATTGGGACCTCCGTGTTCAACAACAACAACAACAACAAATATAAATTGATGAGAGCCAACTAAATTATTTGAAACTTGAAACCAACCTCTGGCACCAATACATGTGCACCACTGATTATATTTATGACTGTTTTCTAAACACAGACACACTTTTAAGTTAAGTTTTAGCATGTAGACTTTGATGATATATACACTTAAGGCATCTGCAGTGCTGAATACCTCTGACAGGGACTGGTTTTCCAATTACTACCAAATCAGCCGCACCAAACCGCCAGCTTTAACTCCCCTGCTAGTGCATGGCTTGCCCCGATGGGTCAAAGCATTGCTTAACCAAACAGAGGACTACAAAAGTCAGCCTGCAGAGTATCGGTATTTGTGTCTACTCCTTTCTTCGCATAACATGCAATGAGCTCATGGCAGAGTCTGTGGCCTTATTACCCTAGAGTGTGCCTGCTCTCGTCAGGCCCAGTTCCCTTGCATGCGCTGCATCTCCTGCAGGCTGAACTCTGACTTCAGGCTCAGTGAATATTCATGAAGGCTCAGTTGAGTGCAGCTAGGGGGGAGGGCTTGCAGCAGGACAGCCACACGTGATGGAGTTGATGGGGCGATTCCTGCACGTGATGATGTTTTGTCTTCGTGTGTCAGGAGCTGCTCCATGGCTGTGGATAGGGCTGCCAGGGTGCGCGTCCAATGGAGTTATTTTGTTGCACCAGCAAAGAGGTGGATAATTCCAGGTTCGGAAAGTAACCTATGCCCTTCCGTGTTTGCTAGCCCTGACAGTTTGCTAAAACTGATGACTACTCTTCAGCTGTCTTTTTAGACCTAAAACTTTGAACCTGGACTCTCTGCATTATCCAGATCAGTTGGTTGACTTAGAGGTCGCGCTCAAGAGACACATCCTGAGATGTCAGCTGACTCCAGAACAAACATAGCCCCGACTGTGGTCCCATTCAGGGCGGGTCTGTGCCAGACCAAGGCCGGAGTCGTGGCCGACGTCACCTGCCACCTCGGAAAGGTCCAGAGACTGGCGCAGTCAAGCAAGGGAAAGTGAGGAGTGTGTCACCCCCAAACGCCAATCCCTCTGACAGGCGTCATCTGCGCTCCGCCAGCAAACCAAAAAATGAGCCCGGAGGATGAGACACCGTGGTGCACTGCGGTCTATCAGCTACTTCATTAAACACACAATGAATAAAATATCAGCCAGAAGGAAGGGGGGAGGAGAGAGAGAGGGTTAGAGGGAAGGGAGGGAGTGAATGAAGGAAACTAGAGGAAATAAAGGAGAGAGAGAGAGAGAAATAGAGGAAATTTCACAGCAAGTGATGGCATGATTCTGCTAAATGTCACTGATTAGTTTTCAGTTTCAATCCTATTTTTTCAAACCTATTTGTTCACTTCCTTCCCAACATCAAAACAAAGATTGTTACAAGTTCCCATTTTAACAACGTGGCTGTGTCTTATGTTTTCCTTTCAGTACCATTATTCACTTGAACAAAAACTAATTTGTATGTCTTTCACTCTTCCTGTAAATACTATTAGAGAAGGGTTGTGGAGTAACTAGATGTAGTGGAGTTACGTAATTAAATGACAAAATAAATGTAACTGTAATCCGTTACCTTTACTGAGAAAAAATATGTAATTAAATTACAGTTACTAATCAAAATGTTGGTGATTACAAAGGGATAACATGCGAATATAATAATTTAGTATATAGAATATATGCATATATTGCATCTTTTCGCCGTCTAGACAGGCTCCATTAATGTGGCAGTATGCGCTTGTTTTTGATCTCTTATCCATTCTCTTATTTATGTTCGAACCTCCTCTCATCTGCCAGTCAAAAAGTAATGTCAGTTAAATACTGTAGATACATTACTTATTATTACATTTGTAACAGGGTAACTAGTAACATTGTGTTGAATACTAATGGTTATGATACCCAATATCATTCTAGTTAAATCAGTTAAATCAGTGGGTAATATTCTATTCATAGTTCCTTTTTGC
>NC_045154.1:11652762-11722762 GCF_900700415.2 Clupea harengus | reverse complement strand
GTCAAATCCTTCACTGTTACCATACAAATGACAGCCTTACTCAGGCCAAAACAGACACATGCATGTACACACACAAACACACAAACACACACGTGCACACTCACAAATATGCAGAATGGCCTATACATGTGCATGACGTTTCCAAACACACACATTGATATATATACACAAAGACACAGCCATATGCCTTCTGACTGTGTAGATAAAAGAAACCTACACGTCTGTATGATACCCACATTCTCTGCATTCCAATTCTAACAAAAAGTTAATGCCACTGTGATAACAGCAACCTGCAGTAATAACCTCAAGGCTCTACATTAAAAACTTGTATAAGAACTGTATAATTCAGACAGTCATCTTAGCAGTTTCCTCTTTATAATACCACACGTTGTTATGCATTACATACATAATGAACTAGATAGACTGGCTTGTGCTTAAGCTGCCAAGCATCCTATTTGCTTGTGGTTCTGTTATGTAATGCTAATCATGAGTGGGGAAACATAAAAGGCCTGTGCCCTCCCTGCCAGCATTTATGCTAACCTGTATTTATACACTCAGTCCATGGATAGCAACGTCCCATTAAGAAGCTAAAGGATGGTGCTCCTAATGCCCAAACCGCTTTCCTTGGTACAGAAAAAGACAATTAGCTTAATGGCTGCCCCCAATGAAAATAAATTGAGCCCGCTTAAGGTATTCAATTAGACAAATAATGTATTGAGGTCCAACACTATGGCGACAGGCTGGCTGGAGAGCAACCGTGTTTCCGGCACTAGAGAGGTCTCACAGCTAGTAACAGTTAGTGGTCTGCAAACATCACTGCCACCAGACAAGGGCACATTTACTTTACAGGAAATCTCTTTAAGTTAAAGCATGTCTCTTAAAATTAGAACCTTCTTTTCACATGTAGTATGTTTCCACATACAAACGAAATCTTAAAACACAAGCCTTTCTAAAGAATAAATATCTTAAAATGAAGCAGTAGATAAAGTATACATATAAGAATATATGTTCTATGCTACCTTCGTAATTACATCTATACTGCAGGGAAAGAAGCAGTTCTCCATTTGACAACAAACATACAGATCCAATCTTAGTCATTTTTATTTGTTTATTATCAATCTACATAGTCACTAATTAGGCCGCGCTCACATTCAGATCCCAGACCAACTTTGCAAATGATTCAGGTGTTGGGATGGCCCAGATCTGGTACACATTCGTCAGGTCTGAAGTCAGCCTCTACTCTAGACTAGCTTTGGTCTGTTTTTTTTTTTCTTGCAAAATGTCTCAAATATCCACTTGATTGATTCTCATTGTATAGGAGAAGGCAGGATCGCCATTCATGCTGCATTCTCATGAAAATGACAGGGAGAAAAACTTCAACAAAACGCTCTCCACACTCTTCATCTCATCTCTCACAGACAGCGGATGCCTGTTGCTGAAAAAGCCCTTTTTCCAGTGAGTTCCTCCTGACAGAATGAGACAGTCAAATGTCCCCGCTCTCAAAGCCACTCATCAGTTATCAAGCAACGCCCCTCGCACCTGAACACACAGAGATGCAGAGAAACAAACCCTTACCGCTGTTAATGTTTCACACAGTGCAACGTCTGCTGCATAACACACACTATCCTCCTCCATTGAACGTTAATGCAGCTGTTTAATGTTCTTGTGAAAGACCGCTCGCGCCGGCCATCTCACCATGTGGGATGTAGCCTGGTAGAATGGGGTTGCAGGCAGGAACACACGACGCAGGAGACAGTGGCTTCCATAAAAATAGCTATATTTATTTACAGTGGGGTTAAAACCCCAAAACATACAAACACAAACTGAACACACTAAAGCCTATACTAGACCAGGTACACCTCTGAGCATTCAGGTTTTGTCTAGTACCTGGTCCAAGCTCCATCCAGCATGTTCAGTCTGTCCTTCTTCTCCATGAAACAATGAGGTGCACCTTAAGTAAGGCCACCTGGGTCCAATTAAAAGGTAATTGGACCCCTCCACAGGGGTGGGGGAATCCGGACCCAACCATTTAGGTAGGGGAGTCCAGTCCTTCTTCCATCCTGGACCACAGTGAGAAGGGGGAGGGACTTCACCTTTTCACAGTTCTGCTCTAGTGGGTTTTCTTCTGTGCTGTGGTCCAGCGTGTTCCCAGTGCTACAGTGTACTGTGTTTGGCTTAGTGTTAGGTTGGAGCAACATATTCATTAGACAATTATATAACAGTTATATCAGCTCTTCTCTGCACACAATTGTTTTGCATCTGACGCAGACTGCCATAAGATGGACATGTTTGTCTGCCTGCCTCAGTCAAGATTAAGATGGGGTGACAAAGCAGCTCTAAAGCGCTGTCATGCCATGCAGTGCAGGACCATAAATAAACTCTTGCCCACCCATGCCCTCCACCCTCTGCACAGCACAATCACTGGGCAGAGGAGCATTGTCGGTGGCAGACAGCTGTCTCAATCCTGCTCGACAAACAGACTGAGGAAGTCTTTTGTCTCGCAGGCCATATGACTATTCAACTGCTCCCAGCGATGGCAGGGTGAAGTTGACTATTGGGCGTGATGCTGCCTCTCTGTTGTTACCCATGCTCACCTGCATTATGTCATCAGACTGCTGTGCTGTTGGTTACTGGCTATGTTAGCCCTTACACTCAATTTTTTATTTTTTATTTGTTTATATCTTACATATCTTCAATTTGTATCTGATATTATTTACAGTAATCATTATTCTTGTACTGTTAATCACTTTAGATTTGCACTACTACCGTTGTCACATACTCTATCACAGTGGCAGCTCTCTGTACTGGTTCTTGGTTTTTTTCTATGTGTCGTAAAAGCTACTGGATGCCTACATTTCCCTCAGGATCAATAAAGTATCTATCTATATATCTGCTGTATCTATCAATCTTAAGGTCCAGTAGAGTGCAAGCAGATTGTCGCTGCTAAACCAAAACTATGCTGTGACAAGACAGCAATACCCTCACACAAAGCACACAGTAATTTTGAGGACCTTTGGATGGAGATATCGCATTAAACTTTACAGGGAGTGGTACACATGTGTGTGTGTGTGTGTGTGTGTGTGTGTGTGTGTGTGTGTGTGTGTGTGTGTGTGTGTGTGTGTGTGTGTGTGTGTGTGTGTGTGTGTGTGCGTGTGTATGTGGGCACTCTACTCTTCTCTTGGATGGAAGCTTCCACCATCGTACAGCATTTAGCTAAAGCCCTCATGAGTGCGATTCTCTGTTTCTCTCTCTCTCGTTCTCTCTCTCTCTCAATCAGCCACAAACACATCCAATCTAGCACTAATTGTATAGCAGGCCGTGTGGCTGCCAGCTCTGGCCAATGGGGGACCTCTCAGGAGCATTGATTCAGAGGGTGAGTTTCAATCCCAGCGGGGTCACAACACGAGCGTTTTCAGCCCGCTGCTCATTATGAGCGGAGTACAGCAAACCGCTCTGCTCTAATAAAAACATCATCAATAAATAATACAGCTTTCAAAAAAACACAGCCACACTGAGTAACAGACCCAAACGCACTTTTCAGACGGGGCCCACTCTACAACCACAAGCACCAGAAATCCTGCTCTGTGGCCTGATCCACTTTGAGGCATTAAAACGTAACCAGCTCTGGCTTATTGTCAAACAGTGTAATTTGGCTCTTGAAAAAGAAATCAGTTTTTTTTTCCTCCTCCAAGTATCATTTTTCCTCCTCCCTTTTGTGTTGGGGGACTAATCCATTTCAAGTGTGCTGGCTTCAGTAGGAAGCGAGTGGCCATCAGGATTAACTCGCTCCCAGCACATTTAAAAAGGCCGCACTGCTGAGTCTTCATTACCGGCAAAAACTCTTCAAGGTGAATTATGGATTTTATCATTCAACGAACATTCAAACGCTTTTAGGACAACAAGAATTGTGTTGTTGTAAAACATGCTAACGCATTGCATATTGTACTACATTCTTGTTTTTTTTAATTACATTTGTGGTGTATTTTTCTCACATTTTTACAAGCCAGAAGATTTTTTTATAATGCATAGAAATGTAAAGAAACTTTATATACATGAATATGTTGAGACATATTCTCTTTTCATTGTCCCTGGTATCTACATCATTGCTGTAGTTTGAAATCATTTTCCTTTTCCACAACAAATACTCCATAAACACCAAAGGTGTCCTCAGATGCAACACCGTGAATTAGAGGAAGCCCCCCCACCCCCCACCCCACCCCTCTACTCCTAGAATGACATTAGGCTCTGTCACAATCTCAGTTTTAACTAATACAACAGATAACCCCGGAAACAGACACCACTGG
This sequence comes from Clupea harengus, assembly GCF_900700415.2. Lineage (NCBI taxonomy): Eukaryota > Metazoa > Chordata > Actinopteri > Clupeiformes > Clupeidae > Clupea > Clupea harengus. Next base: position 11,718,458 of record NC_045154.1, on the reverse strand, counting down.
ACCAGACCTGCAAAGACTCACACATAAACCCGTATGTCAATATTTCTCATGATTATAACCCAGACTTTTAGGAAACCTCACACAAAGCTTTTTGTATTTGTAGGCTAACAAACATTTTCTCTGAGACAAAGAATATCATTGTTTGCTATGAAGCTGCGATAGAGTTGATGTCAAATGCCAAACTGTGTTGACACGCAAACGATAAACAAGGCATTTCAGATTATCGGAGCTATAAGTGAGCATGTGAAATTTCAGATTTCAAATTCAAATTTAAGGTTAATATCACACTTTCACAACACATTCAGTTCAGGAACAGGCATGTTCTTAAGAAAATGTTTGCAATGAGCATGGCATTGCAGCTTTCCATCTTTTCCCAATTTTCAACATTTCACGGTTCCCATTTCAAGAGGCACCATAAGGTAGTAGGCATGAACCAGGGACCTCAGAGATGGAAAGAGATCACTTAATTGTAAATTGTTTAGGAGGTCTAGGTAAGTTTCAGTCTGGATGACTAGAATCTCCACTGCCTAGTGCTTTTCTCAACTGCCTCAAGGACTCACCTCGTACCCAGGCCCACGTTGTCTCAAAAGCAGTGTTAGCATCAGCTACACGGAAGTTAGTGGTTGACCATAGTTTATTATCACTTTATAGTTGACTGTTACTGACATAGGCGATATAGGCTACTACCTAAGACACCAGCGCTTAGAATTGTTGGGAGAGTGGGGGGTGCGCAAGGCTTTAGTTTTGGAGGCCGTTGGATGAATTCTGCAGTAAAACCAACGTGCTGCGGAGCTGTCCAGCCCCCAGGTGCTGATTTGGACGCCTCTATGCCATGTATTGTTTCTGTAGGCTATTAGATGGTTACACACTGTACGCAACACAACACAACACACTCCTGACACTTGTATTAAGTTAAATTCAGAGTGTGCAAGTGTGCTACCGAAAATCTGCAGCAGGTAGCCTACACGTCATTACTATTAAACTCGGATTTTCTCGCTCTCCAAAAAGCGACACCATTCCCTCTAGTGGCTCAAGCAAGTTATTCAAAATCCTCAGACAAGCAATTCCACCCCCAACAAGCTGCACAAATGGTTCAAACAATTGCGCTTGTTATCTTGGTCACTGCAAACTACCAAACAGTTGCCAACAGTTGCCCGTTTAAAGAACTGAGGACAGTGCAGCCAGAACAGGAGGTTGTCATGGTATCAGCGCCACTGGTCATTCTCCACAAATAATTAATCATGAATTGGTTTATTGTTCCCTCAAAATATGTTCCCTCCCCATTAAACATCGAGATTGAAAGGTTTCTCGACAACATGTCGGTGTTTATGCCTCGGTAGCTTCAACTGTACATGTATAATGAGATAGAGAGAGATGGTATCCAAAACACTGTGCTAAGTGAGGACGTTGTCTTAAGATTCCAGTCGCGGTGGCTGTGACTCAACAGAAGTCACTAACACATTTTCTAATGGACATTATAACAAAGCACGTCTTCCAACATCTTCAAAACATTTACGCAATTCCTGTCTCAGAAGACATGGGCATTTTGCCTCCACCGTACACCTACTCTGTGAGTTTTTATACACAGAAAAAGGCTCGCACCCTTTGATCTGCGCAGCAGGATGCAAACTATCGCCGATATTAAACCTCGTACGCACAGGGGAGCTATTTTACCGTTACATCACAAACTTAGGAAAAGGTGATTGCAGCAGGTTTGACGTTTTTCGCGTGGATAGTGATACTGCAGCAATGTAAATGTAGGAGACGCGGTAAGGACCGCCGGGTCAGATATTGCAAAGTCTACACAGAACCGAACCTGACTCATATAGCCTTCGGTGTTCCTCACACATCTTAAAGAACAGTGCGTGATCAATATTTAAAATCTCTGAGCATCTGGCATTCCCAGTAGGTACTTTATGTACCTATCATAAGACGCATTTACACACCGAAGAAAGTTAACATTTCAAGAATATTTGAATCATCAAAGATCGATATACGAAAACAGAGCTATGTAAATAAAGACGCCTAGTCGTGACTCGATTTTATTACACATTTCACATGGGGAAATGGCTGCATCACTTCAATGTAACGCACCTGAATGTACTCCAAGAATATGATTAATCTAAGGATATCCCTTTTCTCTAGATCTTTTTCGCACCGGGTTACTGCGTTTCTCTTTGGGGTTTCCTTAAGTGGTGGGAACAATTAACCAACAGGTCGGGATCTATATGCAGTGATTATTTTGAAGACTGCATAATTGATCTTTAATTCGAATCAAGAAAAAAAATCACTAAAGTAATGACACGCGTAGCCTATGGCGGCGAAGGTGGCTGAGCGTCTTCATGTTTTTACAAAATAATCAGGCTGACCTGAGGTAAATTAATCAGATATTAGATTTGGGGGTGGAGGTAAGTGAATGAGTTAATTAGAATGCACACATGGACTCAACATGTGACAGACACTTTCTCAGCGGACTTACATGGTGGTGATGATTGAGGTGATGTTTGTGCTGTTCCCGTCGTTCACGCTGTCTTGTGGAGCAAGCAGGGGAAAGAATTTCGCTTCTTCCGACTTATTGCAATTGATCTGCGTATTGGAGCAAGTGCATGAGGGCGGACAGTCCGGAATAGTACTCAAATAGCCCTGGAACACGCTCAGGAGAAACAACACCCTCCACCAATAAATTCGGGCTGAAAAGAAAAATAAATCCATGATTCCAAATCTTCTGACCACAAAACGAGAGTAAACTCCTTTGCCGTCTATGCCACCGGAGTGGGCTACGTTAAACCTGTAACCGTGTTGCTGTTCGAGAGTGGGTGCGTGTGTAGGTATGTCAAATTAATGCCAATGCGGTAGTGTCCCCGTAGTTCGGATGCCGTGTAAAGAGAGGGCAGGGTCAACAGAACCCCCTTTACAGAAAAAAAGGCTGGAAAATCGATACTCCAGTAGTGTCCTCGTCTCCCGGCTGCATGGTACAGGATGGCGTATATTTTTGCTGCCGTTAGACGCCTAGTCCCAGGTTATTATAGCACGGATCCAGTGCTTACGGGTGTAGAGTTAGGAGTAGAGGCGCGGGAGAGGGAAGTCCATGCTCCGAGCATCAAGTCCCACCTACTGGGCAGATTTAAAACTGACGCACCTGCAATGTAACAAAACGGCCGAGTCAGATTATAGCCCCCATTTAGGCATGGGTAAATCCATCACATTAGGCGATAGATTTTAAGATGAATTACTAATTATAATTTTAACAACTTTTTGTTCATTTAGTTCAACAGCTTTTTTTTGTATTCTAGTATTTCGCTGATATAGCTACCTGAGCAATAGGAGAAATGTCAAAATGAATTATATCCTGCTCTGTGTAGAGTCAGTTAGTATGTCCCTTTAACCTCCAATTTCGTCTTTGTTCCGTTTATTGACTGGTGAGTTTTCTTCAATTTTTCTTCATAAAAGTTGATAAACAGTAGAGGGGCAACAGCCCCTATTTTCAGGGATGTGTAGCCAATAGGCTGTTTGGCATATGGAGCTATTTAGTATTTAGCTGGCAAATTGACATCAAAAGCCAAAAGCTGGTGGAAAAATGTATGACACGAATAATCTCCACGCTAAACATACCATATGAAGCGTTACCAAAAGAAAAATAAGACAAAGCACATTCACTGTTTACATATCAGTCAGTGGAATCCATGTTAATAGGCTGATGCTAGGCTAATTGACAGTTGTAGATAGACATAACCCCCTGAACTAAATAATTGAAATAAAAACAATTATTTTGTAAATGTCGCAATGTGTGATATGATTTCTACGTTAAAGCTTGATCCTGCCATGTTTAGGGTGGAAGCTGAACGCACTACAGAACTAAAAGTGTAGGCTATGAGGGACATTTTAGAGAAAAGCTTGGAGATTACTTACTCAGTTGTGAAATGCTGCTGTAATATTCTATGATAGGTCACCATCTCAATGATAAATTCGCATTTCCAGTTCCAGTTTCACTCTGAATAACTTGCTCTTTGGGGCTCCCAGAGACGGATGACACGTTCCAGACAACTCGGACCTGTTTTTACCCCGACGTGTAATTCCCCAGTTCCGACTTGAACGCGCCTTAACTATGACTCATCAGAGCATTTTCCTTTTATTTGTTTGGTAACAACAGTTATATGCAACTGTTTTCTTATACATTTTGACACACTTCATTCATCTTCCCATGCAGTTCAAAATGTTTGATTGGTTTGTGTTGATTTATTGATTTATTTTTTATTCACGAGTCGGACCTCCGACTTCTAGTGGTGTTCCGGTGTTCCAGTGTCTCCGATTTGGAAATCGGTCAAAAACGAGTCTCGAACGCAGGAGGGGTTTGTCCCTCTCGTTTGTCGCTTGCCCTATGATATACGTCATGTTGCACTGACCCACCACCTTCTACAGTGCGATGGAGTTCATTGTATCTTTGTTTCATCAAATTACCTTCATGTTCTTGTGTCCTGTGCACATTTGTGCTTCAGCATTTTGTTCTGAAATGGACAACATCTGTTGATGTTAATGATTTATTAGACAAAAAATGTGAAAGATGCATATTAACATCCTGAGTTAACCATAGAGTAACTAACTAATTTGCAGGTAAATGTGCAGGCTACAACAGAGGTCCAACCAGTCTCTATACCCTTTATGAGGTGAAACCACAAGATATTTTAGAAACAGATTGGCCAAGTCCATCTTCTATCACCTAAAATGAAATGATGAGTAGCCATGTTAAGATATCAGGTCTGCCCTGGTAATGAACAGTTGGAGAAGAGCACTGGCTGAAGTGTTTAGATTTAATTGTTTATTTAGTAATCAGTGGTAATACTATTCAGCAGATACATTATTTGTTCTTTATCCTGTCTTCTATGACTGTCCAGCTGTTGATCATGCACACATCATGCACCCACTCTGTAATCAGTGCACTCTCTGAGGAAAACAGGCATTTAAAACCAACTGTCTGTTGATGAAAACAAAAATTGTCGAAAATGTAGGTGGGCACAAATGAAAATACAGTGGACCTGGTCTATACAAGATAAATCAATAAAAGTTATGAATATTTTGTTCTGCTTATTTTAACTAAAATAGGCTGATACAGAGGCAACATCACAGCAGGGGTTCCTAATCCTGCCTCTGGGAGTCCCCTGAATCAACAGTCTTCAACATATCACTGCTTCAAGCACACCTGATTGAAGAGAGTGCAATTATAATGCCTTTGATTAGTTAATCAGATGTGTTCAGCTAATCAGGCGCGCCACCGATAAGATCTGTCAGGTATGCAGAGCAGGGAAAGACAGAAAACATGCAAAGCATGGGGCCCCAGGAGCAGGATTGAGTAGAGACCTGCTCTAAAGCAACACTGTGTAACTATTTGCCACTTTCTGAAGTATGTTTTATAGGCAAATAGTTTTGCTATTATCTTCAATTTAATTTTGATGGTAGATGGACATGCAAAGGACATACAGTATACAAGCTCATGTTGTTCCCTCTTGCCATCCAGGATATGTACTTTGAAGTTCTGTGTTCCGGGACAGAACATCCCGCTGAAATTATAGAAAGGCTTCCACAGCATATCATCAATTGTTTCGCCAAAAACAAAACTAGCTAGCATGCTAGCATGCTTTTATCAGTGCAAACTGGGCTGTTGTTGGATTTTGCCTTTTAGGTAGTTAGCTCGCAAGTGTTAGACCAAAACTCCATATTGTTGCTTTAAGTGTACAAGTGTACGCAGAGGGACAAAGGCACAGAGAGCTCGTAACAGAAAAGGAAGAGAGAAATAGGCCTACTCTACTTGTCTTCTGGCCACTACAACATTGCACAATCTATCGTAGTCATCACTCTGAGTTGGCACTCTGAGATTCTTTTGAATGAAGAGTGCATTACAAATAAAATAAATTATTATTATCATCACAAAATGTCTGACACCCTCCATTCAGAAGCGGCAACTGATCAAACTGCCACATACCGCCAACCACTGTACACTGATATCAACGTGTGAAGTGCCTAATAGATAAACAAATAACATACAAAACCAATACGTGTTTGCCTGATAGGGAAGAGAGGAATACACATTGCGAGGCAGCACAAAATTGGAGGCAAAAACAGAAAACCACCTTAAATGTAACTGAATCAATCTTAATTTTATGAGAAAGGTTGTTTCCAATTTGGAGGGGTAATGTAGGGTAAAGGTGAACATATTCTTCTCCAAATAAAATAGTAAATAGTAAATGTAACATTTCCTGCAATTGCCTTTAAATAATAGTAAATCAATAAAGCTATCTGATAAATTCAACTAAGCTAAAACTCACAGCGATAATGGGGGGTTTGGGATAGTGAAATAGTACACATCTGCAGGTTTTCGCCTGCCTGACAATCCCTTATCTGTATGCCATGTTTTGGTTTCTCTGCACCAGACCAAGTTGTGTTTGTCATGAATAATTTAAGCCGGTTCATTTAGCATCCTCCTTCCCTTTATCCAAATGCAGTCCTGTGCAATGGGCACACGTTGAAAGACATGGCGTTTGACTTGGTAGGGAGATGTGATGAAACAGCTGTAAAGAAAGGGGATGCTGCAGACTGTTGCAGGTAGATACGATCAGCTCACGTAGCCTCCAAACAGCCCAATGCCTTTCAGCAATGAGGTAGCCTCTGGGTTTCGGCTGAAATGACCATACCAACATCAATATGTATGAGAGAGAAAGAGAAAAAAAATCTCATTCAAATGTTTCAGGATTCGAGGGAGAATATAAAATGAAAGAATAACAATTTCTAGTCTCATATGCACAGTCAGAGAATGAGGTAGAGAAGAGGAGAGAGAGTGGATCTTCCTCTTCATTGTCAAGATATACATATATTACAAAATTATTAGACCTCAAATTGTCAAAAACATCCTATAGTTTGAACATCTTATAAAGGCTTTGTGTTTGTACTGTATATTCCTAACAAAATGACAAAACGACATATTAGACACTCATTGACAGCCTGAAGAAAACAATGTGAAGAATATTAACACAACCCTCTGTTACTCATGGTACAAACCCTATGGGAATGACACATGCATATGATTGCAGTGTGTGCTGTATGAGAAGAAATGGCACACATATGTACATGCAACGACATACAAACATACAAAGTTACACGCACATACACACACACACACACACACACACACACACCGCACACACACACACCGCACACACACACACACACACACACACACACACACACACACACACACACACACACACAGGACTGTGTGTGAAATTGCAAGCGAAAGTGAATGAATGTATGCTGCTGAGCCTCAGCCTGAGGGCCCCCTAGACTGAGAAAGGCACCAGAACCATCTGTCACCCCATGCACACAGCTCCTCTCTTTCTCTCTCTCTCACACACACACACACACACACACACACACACACACACACACACAGCTCCTCACACACACACACATACCAGGCCCAGCATAAAGAGAGACTCGCAGCGAGAGAGGTAAAGAGAAAAAAAGACTGCTTACGTGCAATCCATATACTTCTTAGTTATTAATAAGCCAGCATTATTCATCAAAGGAATGACTGCATCCATTTACACATGTGGCACCCATGAACTGACCCTGTGGCCTTCACACTTGCTCTATTCACCTCTGTCATTTGAGCTGCAGTTTTGCCTTGAAATGTGCACAATCCATCTTCCACTCTTGATCCTTTGTTCCCATAGAATGGATGTCACATTCAAGCTAGCACGAAACCTCTGTTAAAATTCAATGACAAACGAATGCCTGCGACAGTCTCCTCCACTGAAGCTGCAGTGTTATCACCATGTTGTGTATTGACAGCTGTGTGACACAAATTCGGAGACAATGAATTTCCTTTCCTGAACGGGTCACCTCTGAAGAGTTTATTATCGCTCTCCTTCACTTGCTTTGCTGCCTGTCATCTGGGGCCCTGCCCATCAACACATCAACGTAATGAGGTCCTGGGTATGAATGTGTCCAGTCATGGGAGTTTAGGTCCTGCCGTGTGTCTGTGTGTGTATTTGTTTTTGAGAGAGACAGAGAGAGAGAGAGAGCGAGAGAGAGAGAGAGTGAGAGAGAGAGAGAGAGAGTGAGAGAGAGCGAGAGAGATAGCTCTTTGGGGGTTGGAATAACTCTTTTGAGAAGTGAGTTGACTTGAAGTGTGATGTGACACGACACAGTGTGGCTCATTGTATGGCACTGTCACGATCACAGACAAGCACTCACTTTCTCTTCTTTTTTTACTCTTTCTCTCGCTTTCTCTCTGTACCTGTCTGTCTGTCTTCATTTGTTCATGGAGTGGCAGACATTTTATTTATGTGCCCAACTCAAATTAATTGGTTTTTGGATAACCATCTCAAAGTGAGCTGTCCAGTGCATTCAACAGCGTAGGCCTATTTATTAACGTTACTATTTTTCTGTTCTCATAGGCAACATTCAATTAATCTTCCCCATGATGTCTAATACTCAGAATCTGACACTCTGCCACTTTTCACAGGATGTTTGTATAGCTGTAGAGACAGAATAATGGGCAGCAGTTTGCTGGATGATTCTTGAAAGCTGTTCCAATTTGACTTGCTGCTTTGACATGACCGTCTTATCATACAGTGTGTTATAAATCCTAACCTAATTGGACTGAATTGGTTGGTTTGAACCACTTAGCGATGAATCACTCAGAATACCATTATCTGTTCCTTCTGGGTTTTTTTTGTTTTATTTAGTTTTTTGCTTAATAGTTTGTACTCAGGAAACCACAGATTTATGGCAGATACATCATTTAACCAATTTAACAGGTCAGGACATTAAAAAGGTAGAAATAATGTCTTAATGAAGCATTAATTCACAGAGCCGTCCTTCCTAAGCAGTTGTCACCACCCCCACATATTCAGTTTTATTACTGCATTAAAAGGGCTGTCTTTACCCGATCACGCTGTGCCTTCAATTATCTAATCATTAATTATTACTACATGTGCATCAAGAAAGGTCGTAATATTTGCTAAGGTTATACTTTTTTGTGTCCTCTCAATTAATCTTTAAATATATCATGTGTAAGAGCTGGATTTTCTGCAGGGCTTCATTATTGTGTTTGTGCTATGGGTAGATTAAGCCTAGATCATTAGCCTAATGTAAAGATGTTTTTCATCATTGGTAGTTACTTGTCATATTACTTTCTACTTTCTATGATTACTAGTTAATACTTACTAGTTAATTTAAAATAATGGTTTAATAGTTTTGTAGTCGCACTTAATGCAAAGGTAAAACATTCCATTGATTTACTGTGAAGATACAACCATACTGGACAAGGTGTAAAGATGCACTGGCTACAAGAATAATGACAAACATTATCAGTACTGCAGTCACCTATACTATAGCTTTGAGGTATTTACAATTAAGGCAGACAGTCAAATAAACATCTCATTATCTGACCGGCACAGCAGTAAGTCAAATGCACTCTTTCTTTTGATAGGGTTATTGATGCAACAACCAGGCTTGTTCCTCTGTGATGTTGCTGCTTCCAGGCCCTCCTGACACTGTCCTGTCAATCAAAGCCCAGTCCACTTGGCATCCAGGAGACCCAGGAGGAATGCAGCCCCTCTCTGTAGCTGTCCGTGTAATCTCTCCATCTCTGTCACTCTGTCCATCTCTGTCTCTCTGTGTGCTTTTATATAGCTTATTCAAGGTGGGATTAAGACAACATTATTTCCCCATGTTGTTCTGTATACGCATTAGCATGTTGTAGGCTTCATGATGCACAGCAACTTTGCTTGAGTCTGAATATTGCAATAAATGTGCATGGGAAGCTAGGTTCACCAGTTACTCTTTTGAAAGCAACAGGTATGCTCAGGGTATGCTTTATATTTCCAGCGCGTACATTATAGGTCACGCTAGCCTCTGCTTTGAAAGATACACCTCGGCTAATGGAATGCCGGGGCATACTGTCTGAAAACGAACAGTGGGTCAGCGTTATGCTGGCTTTGGTTCATTGTAACTAAGCAAAGAAGTCATAATAAAGGGTCTTCTTAAAGGTTGAAGGGATCCCTGTCTAAAACGGCCTTCTTTGTTTTTGTTTCTTTCCCCTCTTTTTCTATGATAATCTCACTGTTGTTTTTTTTTCCCTTTCACTGTTTAACTGCCTGCTGGCTCTTTCCATCAACATTCTCTTCTGACGTGCCTCACCTTGGCTGACCGTGTGTGTGTGTGTGTTTGTGCACACACTCCAGTGCCTATGTCTTTGAGCTTTCTCCTGGCTCTCTAGAACCAATAGCTGAGCCTGTAACACTGACACACAGTGTGACCTACAGAGACAAAAGATGACTAATGGGCTGACTTTGGGATGACTCTCGTTTTACACTGTAGTTAGTTTATCTAAACCAATGACTCCATACAGGGGAGACATTCCCCAAAGCCCCAAGCTAAATCTATGATGGGGAGTGTAAGTGTTGCTACTGAACATCTTTCTATCATTATCCTCACTAATGGGCCATTATCAGCCCTGCTGTTCTCTGTCATGTCTGATGGCTGAGGTATATTCACCGTTCACAAGCAGAGAGCCTAGATTTAGTGGTCATTGTGATGTATTCAGCTTTGGTGTCCTTCACACACGAGCTCCAGCTGGTCATATTTCTTCCCCCATCCCCTCCCTGAATTTGTATCTACAGACTTGCTGTTGCAAAGGACCATAGTTGCTGTGTTGCTGTTGTTTCTCTCTGGGTAATGCATACGGTCCAGGTGAATGCAGAAATGAGCATGGCAATCAAATCAGTCAGTCAACACAAAACACATTTTTTTTTCAATAAAATGTTACACACAGCACACACACATGCACACAGACACACACACACACACACACAGTATCCAGTTTTGTGGGTTCATACACCGGTGTTCTATAATGTTCCTGCTGCCTGCTATCTCTCCTTCAGCAGTGCGATAGACAGACCAGCTCCTGCTCGGAGGAGGCAGACTGGCCTGGCATAAGGCAAGAGAGCAGAGGGCAGACTCCTCCCTTCTCTTCCTCCTCCTCCTGTCTTTATCGCCTCCGTCTCTGGCGGCCCTGCAGGAGAGCAGCCTCCTATGTCTTTAGCAGCACAGCCCATCTCTCACTGACAGGATGAAGTGCCCTCTCTGTCCTCACTGCCGGTTCACCCAGAGGCGCAGCTCAAACTCGGGCGTCAGTTTTGTCCCTCATGTGTTTTGGTATGAGTTAGGGTGGTTGTTTTCTTCCACAACAGTGGCTATTCTTTCACTCTACAGAATAACAGTTCATTTAGCTGCTTTTCACCTGTCCTGACCACTTGGAAAACATCCAGCATCTCTATGTTATTTCTATCTCTGTCAGGCTTTACTCTGGAGGACAGAGTGACAGAATTTGCTGGCTGGTTAAGTGGGTTAAGTGTACCTGTGCAACTGTTTCCTCTGCCACTGAAACTGAAGCATTTGGGAAACAATGTCTGCAGAAAGAAAATAAATACACCTTGCCAGCACTGCACTGAACACATCATTGCAAGACTAACATAACCATGTCATTGCAGATGCCATACACTGTCATATATGAGTGTTATGTTACCATTGTTAGTAATTGTCAAAATGCTATGACGGCTTATTAGCATGTGGCGTAAGATGCTATGGCACGTAAGATTATTAGAGCTGTCCTGACAAATTGTTATGTTATAATGACACTGTGATATCAGTGATCATGATAAGTAAGTACAGGATATGGAACCTGCCATAACATCATGACATTGTTTTATAAATCTTATAGAAGAGGGTCCGAGGTGGGAAGAGACAGTCATTGTAATGAAAGATGGAAGCCTGTTCAGTGAGTTTGCAGAGAGTTTGTCAGAAGTGTGGGTGGGTGGAAAAAAAAACCTCACTGACACACAAGTTCATTTTGATAACATTTATCTCAGTAAGTGCACATGGCATGCACAACACTCTCAATTTTTCCACCCACAAATTCTCCTTTTCCAGACAAACTAACCAATCACTGTATTGATCTCAACCGTAAAGGAAATGCAATCAATCTTGAAACGTAAATAAATAAATAATGTCTGGGCACATCTATTTTCTTGTTGCAACAGAAATGCCACAGTGCTGGTAAATGTACACCCCCCCCCCACCCACCGCTCACACACCCTCACCCTGGGGAATCCAATATCTCCCTCAGACCCAACCTTCTAAAACCCAGTGAAAAATATTCCACAAACACAGAAGGAGAATTTAGAGGAGGGAGGAGGAGGATGAAGGGGCAGGGGGTTTGAGAACAGAGTCTGGCCCTTTTCAGTCTGCTGGCTCTGAAAGTCCATTAAAACAGCAGTGTGTGTTCTGCGGGTGCGCTGTGTGTTCTGCGTGGGTGCTGCTTTGGAGATTACCACTGTGCACAGCGCTCAAGTACCCCCAAGACTCGCCAGCATGCCTGGGCACTGCCAGGGAGCGATCGATAGCCCACCATCCAGCAAATCTTACATAACCAATCAAATCAAACCAAAATAGACGAGCGGAAGAGAGAAAGGGTGCGGATGGGATGTTCTGTTTGCTGATTTGCGTGTGGTGAATAACCCTTGTTGCTCACCGTGGCAGCTAAGCGTGAGTGATTGAGTGGGTGTAGGGGATGACAGGACCTCTCCTCTCCTCTGTTCTCCTCTTTCTCTCTCTCTCTCTCTCTCTCTCTCCAGTCCTCCTCAGCTCAGTGACTCAGTGCCTCACCCGCACCCACACACTGCCCACATCACACACACACACACACACACACAACAACAACAACAGCTAAAACCACTCGAAAACATCTCACTAAACCACAGTACATCTCGCTCAACCAAACTAAAACATCTCCCTGAACTATACTTAATATGAGGTTTTACTAGACCAAATCGGCTTCAGGAGGTGAGACTGTGCTGAGATGGTCCTGAGGCTTTTTAGGGTCCTGCTGTCATGGCTTCCTTCCTTCAATTACTCTCGGGTAGGTCAGAAGGAAAAAATAAGTGGTCAATGAAATAAGCACAGTATTGAAGTGGAGTGAGCATACCTACAATATTATTAGTAGCAGGGCTGTCACAAGTGGGATTATAGGATCCCTCTTCAGGGGAAGACAAGGTTAATATTATTGAAGTTATTATAGCCAAAGAACTGTTGCTCATCGTGACATATGGAAGGGACTTTTCAAGTTAGGGTTACAGCAGCATAACTAAGGACATGATGGGCTAACATGACCATGAGGGCAGGCTAGAGCTTCAGTCCACCTACAACAGGCAAGGCGCGGAAAGGCAATAACAAAGATGGCTTTTTCTATCCGTACCACAAAATATTCTCACTTTTTTTCCCAAGCACCTCCACTTACATTTACTAAAAAATCCAGAATTATAAATAAATAAATAATGTCCATTATAACCAAACACAAAGACACCAAAACGACACAAAGTCATCTTGAAAACATCTTACCCCGCTACATTTAAATCTAACACCCATTTATTATCACAAGGATGGATATGACATAAATGTCATACCACTCCTGTCCCTTTTCAAATGTCACTCGGGTAATCATGTGATATTGATGTTTCCGTGGAAAATGTTCCACTGAGCAGCGCCTTTCAGTCCGATCGCTGCAAGCTCCTCCTGCTTTCAAAGCAGATGGCGTGACAGTGGATGTGTTCTCTAACACAGGCAGCATCAACAGGCCTCTGAAGATTTCCAACAGATAACCAGCCCCCTCTCTTTGGCTATAAAAATGCTGCCGGGAGGGAGGAGTGATCAAGGTGGAAGATGGAAGGAGAATCTAACAGTCGGAGGCAGAGAGAATGCACCCATGACAACAAGACCTTCTCTGTCGTCATATTCTCTCCTTTCCTCTACTGTTCTGTCTTTCAGACCCTTTCTCCTCATTCCCATCTCTCTCTTTCCTACACATGTTCCTCACTCCCACTCCTGGCATATAAGAGCCTGTGATATGCACAGAAATTCTGTCAGTGGTTTTTTCAGCCTGACGAATGGCTGTCTGTGGATTTAGTTTATTTTGTTCCGCACAGCAAAATGCCACAAGAGACTCTTCATTACCAAGACTGAATGAGACAAAAAACTCCTTGAGACAACCTCAGGGCAGCACATATTCAAGAGATAGTGGACAATCTCTATTCTCTATTCTTGCTTGGGCTAGAAAATCAAACACTGATTTTGCCATTTTTAAAAGTTATGTCAGATCTTACACAGGAAGTAAAAATCCCAAGTACGGAAGTCTAATGACGAATCCAAATCGTATATTCAAAATATCTTCAAAGCTCAAGGCCGTCAACATACTGAGTCAATGAGAATCAAAAGAGGGCACCTCAGAAGATTATTACACTTCCACATACCAACTCAAAAGATTACTGAGCCATACAGCTCAGACGGTCACTAACCTTTTAAATATCTGCTGGTGCTACCGGGGGGGGGGGGGGGGGGGGGGTTCACAACACTAGTCCTGGTGATCGGATGAGCAATTCTAGTCCTGCAATTAGTCCTAGTCTGATGAGGTACTGTGACACTGCTCCAGTCTGGCTGGTGAAGTTCCATGACACTGGTCCAGTAGAGCTGATGATGCTGGTCCTGGGAAGCTAATGAGGTGTCAGGAGACTGGTCCTGTCTGGCCGACGAGGTGTCATCGATTCTGTTTCCACAGCTGACCATTGGGCTCTACCCATCTTGATGTTGCTAATCTCATTCTCGAGCATGTGCAGTAGACACAGCTTGAACATATCTGAGTATTGGATTGATAAATCAGCTTTGATTAGAAATCAATCAATCAGATCCCGATCCATGAGCATGTAATTGCATGGGCAATCCATCAGGCCTAGGGTAAGAAAATTAATTAAGTAACAGCAGATTCAGGAGATTTTTAACAGAGCTGAAAAAAGGCCATTTAAAATTAACTGAGACTAAAAATATCCATGACCTTTTTTCATTCACTGATGCTCTCCTCTCTCCCACTCTCTCCTTCTCCTCCTCCTCCTCCTCCTCCTCCTCCTCTCACTCTCTCAGGTTCCTCCACAATGCCTTTCACAGTCAGAAGATTTGTTTAGAGGAGAAAGAAAATATGCTGCTTCACTAATTTGGGCCGAGTAACAACCCAGTGTTTTTTTTTTTTTCAAATTCCCGTCAGGAACGGGGGAAAGACACCTCTGTTTTAAACAGGGCTGGGAGGAGGAGATGAGAAAAGTCCGTCAGAGACAAACTGAAGCTCCACTGTAGGTTCCATTTAATTTGAATCAAAGTGTGTGTGTGTGTGTGTGTGTGTGTGTGTGTGTGTGTGTGTGTGTGTGTGTGTGTGTGTTATTGCAGGTGTGGGCCAGATTGTGTTTATTTGAGGTATTTGTTTGTGTCAGTGTGCATGTTTATGTTACTCGTGTGTGTGTGTGTGTGTGTGTGTGTGTGTGTGTGTGTGTGTTTCTGTGTTTAGTCTATTTTCACTGTAATGACTTTAATTGGGATCAGTGGTGTACTTATGAGGCTGTAGTTGATAGGGTGTGTACGTCTGTTCAAATCTCCCTCTTCCTCTTAAAAATGTTCCATAATTCACACTGCTGTTAGCACACACACATACACACAGACACTCAATCACTCTCTCTCCCTCACAAACAAATCTGTTAGACTGGACTATTGTAATGCACTCCACTCAGGTATTAGCAAGGCATCGCTCTCCAAACTACAAGTAGTCAAAAATGCCGCAGCTAGACTTTTAACTAGGACCAAAAAACTTTAAGCACATTCCATCTGTTTTAGCTACACTACACTGACTCCCTGTGAGGTTCAGGATAGATTTTAAGATTTTACTGTTTGTTTTTAAGGCTGTAAATGGTCTTGCCCCAACCTATATTTCAGGTCTCCTGACTCCCTATGTTGCTGCAAGGGCTTTAAGGTCCTCAGATGAGTTTTTATTGTTTTTTAACTAGAATTAACTTTAAATCAAAGGGTGATCAAGCTTGTGTTCAACTATCTGCTGAGATCTGCCAGCTGCTTGGACCCTTTAAAACAAGAATGAAAACACATTTTTATGCAATGGCTTTCCTTAACTAGGAGATGCATTTAGTCAAGCTTTTATTTGTACTTTTCGTTAGTCTGAGGTTACTTTTTGGTTTTTAGTCAAGATCCCTTTTAATTCTAATTTGTTGTTCTTTTATTGTGTTTTCATGTTTTGGTGGTTATATTCTGTTCTATTATATTTATGGTTTTATGTTTCTATTTTTCTCTCATCCTTTCTCCTTTTACTATTTTCCATTACTTTCCTTTAATTCTTTTATTTATATATTTTACTTCGTTTTGCTATATATTAGTTTTAGCTTTGCCCGTTTACCTCTTTTTTTCCTTTTTTATTTTGTTATTCTTTATTCTTTCATTTTTTTGCTTTGATATGTTCCCTATGTGTAATATGTCTTATTTTACCGGTATAGTCCTTTAGTCTTTTGAATCTCTTATTCTATTATTGTATTCTTGTTTATTTATCTTATTTTTTATTGTAAATTGACTCAACTGGAAAGCAACTCCTGTTGTTTTTAAATGTGCTACATAAATAAATGTGACTTGAGTTTACTTTCAGCAGAAAATCCAGAAAACTGCAGTGCAATCAATGAACCACGCATGGAACCTTTGATCATGTACATTCACCGAGATGCAGATTATGAGGATCTGCATCTTAAACCATATCACTAACACACAAGCACACAGACACACAGACACACAGACACACACACACACACACACACACACACACACACACACACACACATACACACACACTCACTCATTAGGCATTGACAGCATGTATCGCCTGTTTATACTGAATGGCTAGACCACACCTTATGCACATAGAAAGGGTAAGGACTACACCCGGTTTACATATACGATGGAAAGATTAAACCGGAATTGACGGACTGCACCCAATTTAGGTGGTTAATGGATGGACTACACCCAGTTTACAAACATAGCTACACTAGATCTGCAAACTGAAGGGATGGTTTACATCCAATTTACATACAAAACCAATAAACAATCCACACCTATGGATCACTTGCTGGAGAAAAAAATCCTTAAAAAAGAGAGACACAGGGAGAAAAGGAAAGGGAGAAAGAGAGAGAGAGAGAGAGATGTTGTTTCAGCATGATTTACTCTAGCTTAACATAAAAAACCTGCTGGCTGAATAGAAGGGCATCTACATGCCAGTCTATGTAGTCTAAAATACAGTCTGTGATCCATGTCTGACTCAGATTCAGCTGGCCTTCTGTGAAGTGTTGACTCAAACACTTTAAGGGCGAAAAATAGATTAATTAATCATTCTCAATCATTCAGATGAACTGCAGTTGAGTTCATACTGTACCCATGAAGTGTCTGAGTGGAACACACTAAATAAGTAACAGTGGAGAGGTTTCAACCTCCACATTTGAGAGGAGAGGATCAGATTCCTTCTCCTGGGTCCTACCTACACTGGGCATCTATCTATCTGTGCCCTATGCACATCTGATTACAGTCAATGTGTAATAGTGTTGATCAGCTAAACCATGTGCTAATCAACAGTGGCACAGATGGGTTCAGAGAGGAAAAGATGGAGAACATGTAGAGTGCGGTGTGTCTCAGGAGCAGGATTAAGAAACCCCTGTTTCAGAACATCGAAATGACCTGAAACTCTTCTAGTGAAGAGGAGAGGTTGCACATCCAGGGAGGTGACATCAGCTCAGGCTAAAACATGGCACATACTTGAGGAGAAGGATTTCCACAAGCATGTAAGGTATATGGTGGGGAACCGTTAAGAAAAAACTTGATGTCCATGTTTCTTGGATCTAGCAATGATTTTGCATGACGTTGCCAATTGCCTTTTGGCTACTACCAGTTATTATTTTCATATGTGTTAGTTGATGAGCCGCTTCAATGAAATATCCTTCACATATTGCATCAAAACAGACTAGAGCATAAGACTACTAGACCTGGGACACTACTTTACCAGAGGCACAATGTAACGTCATAACTGTCTGATATCACGTATTAATCCTAAACCATCCACCCATTACCACCATTTCATCAACGCACCAAAATCACTGACATTCTTCTCCCAGTGCGCACCAGGAAAGGAATAGAAAGACTTTCCAGTTAGTCACTCAACGGCCACTTTTGTGTCCATTAACACTAAGGGAGCCACAGAACGCACTTTCAAAATTGCTGGATAATCTGGAAATCTATGAGCGTCGTGAACGCACTTAAAATGGTGGGCCACTCTATAATTTTGTGCCGCTCTTTAGAGTGAAAGCAGCGGCAGCAGTAACGCAGCTCACAGCTCGCCACAACAGTCCTGATAATCAGCTCTCAACAGCCCTCATCTCGCCTGCCGCTGTATAAAAGTGGCAAATTATGAAGTCAGAATTCAGTCACATCTGACGCACGGAAGTTAAGAGCTTCACAAAACTCTTACACACTCATGAGCATGATTAGGTACACATGCACACACACACACAGCCATACAGACACACTTGCACACACACACACATGCATACACACACTGAAATAGCCCTGTTGACACATATCTACACACACTCACACCTAAGGCACATCTGAGTAAGACATAATGCGCACATTCAATTTGAGCACCCACATCCTGTTGAAATACACACTCACACATATACCTCAGAAACGTTTGAAACACACAGAGACAGACACACACACGCAAGCAGCCAAGGTGAAAAATATTCCTGCACAAGTGAGCAATCACTTTTGAGAAGTGCCTCTCAAGTATAGAACTTGAGGGCTTTTGCCGGGCATTGACTGGAGCAATTTGTGCCCATTTTTGCTTTTAATGTCATTTCAAGCCTGTGACACATCTGTTGTGGAACATTTTCAGCAGATCGGTTTGAGTCACTTTCTTAAGAAACTTGCATGTTCTCTGCATGGTGAGGCCATAAGCCTCTCCAATAACATAATGGCCAGCCATCTTCTCTTTAACCACAGGAAGGACAAGGGAGTTCCAGTGTAGTAAGGCTGCCTGGTGGCACTTACCTGTACTTCTCTTCCATCAACTGAAAGTGTGTCCATTTGTGTGATGTCAAACTGTGAAAACGGCCATGCCTTTTTCATATGAAGGAAAAAAAAGGTGATTTACAACCGATCTTCTATAAGCGTTGCTATTTGAGGAATCTTTCCATGTTTTAACAGCTTTTAATGGTACAAATTTTTTCACATTTTACCATGATGGAAACATTGGGAAAATGTATTGATAAACCAAGTAGTACTGTAAGTGTCATGTGTCAACTGGATTACTTCTCTCATTAAAAGACAGGATAATATTTTTTTTTATTTAGATTTATTTTTAATATTTTTAAGATTTATTGTGCTTCAGATGAAATATTTACTTTTTTTCAATGTATTTGTTTACTACTTGCTGTTTCACAACAAAGAGTTAAACAAGTAGATGGTGCCACAAACTAAAGCCTTGGTTTAAGGTTTGAAACACAGACAATGCTGATATGAATGACTTTACTAGACTGAGACCTAGAAGGACAGAGAGAGAAAGAGAGAGAGAGAGAGAGAACGAGAGAGAGAGAACGAGAGAACGAGAGATAGGCAGGCAGAGACAGAGAAAAAGAGAGACCATGGAGAGAAGGAGCTCTACAGCCTGTCTAAAACCTGTAAACCCGACAACCTGTAAAGCAGAAAAGTAATTTATATAAAATTATTATACAGGCTATGAAATTATATTATTATATAAATTATAAATTCAGTCCTAGAGTTCTTGGTCCCTGGGTTGGAGTTCTAGTTGTGGGCCTATTCTGTAGGCATGTAGGGCTTAAGTCTATGGGGGAGCTTTTGGGGGAGGGAGTAAGGAAACTCTCTTTTCCTAAAAATGGGTCTATTTTGTGGACATTATGAGCTGTAGAATGGATCTTTCCATTGTAGTAAAAGGGTTCTATGTGGACCTTTGATCTATGGGTCTGTGTTCCGAATGGAGTGCTGCTGTTCACAAGGGGGTGTATGAAAAAAAGGAATTTAAATAGGTTCACTTTTTGGAGACCAGTCCTTCACAATTACTAATCAGGACCATGAATAAATCTTGAGATTTGTCTCAATGTGTTGTGTCTGTCCGTCCTATACGATAAGGGATATGTGCATGTATGTCAATCTCTGTCATCCTGGCGAATGTAATGTGATGCTTTGTGTCTGTTAAAGGCACTCTTTGTCTGAGATAACATGTCTGCGTCGAGCCTGTTCCTGCTTTGACTGTTAATTTGTTTTGTTTTGAGCTGTAAGGCTATTTGAATTTGAGAAAAAGCTTGCCTCATTTGTATTGTTTAAGAGAACATGAAACTTACATGGCAACTTTGTCAGTCTGTGGGAGCCGCATATGATTGCACCACTGAATAGCGAGGAGGCCGATCTTTTCTAAAATTATTGGTTATTTGTTGCTTGGGAATTATCTAAAAGAATCATCAGACAAGGTGGTCTAAGAAGAGGGCAAAATAACATCATGTCATTCCTGTAAGCGAATCAATCTATGTCAGAAACCCATCTTAAGCTTCCCATAGGGATTGGGTTACTTTCCAGTGGGACAACATTCTTTCTGGTGTTTTTACCAAACCAGAGGAGCCTTTCTAAAGCCACTGATTTGTGTGTGTGTTTGTGTGTGTTTGCGTGTGTGTGTGTGTGTGTGTGTGTGTGTTAAAGCTGCTGATGTTGGTTGGGGTTGGTGGGTGAGGTGAAATATGACTCCGCTGGGGTTGTGTGGCAGATGGCTACTAGAAAGATGGACGTTTGAGGTTAGGGAGTGATTGTAAGTGCATTTGTGTATGTGTGTGTGTGTGTGTGTGTGTGTGTGTGTTGTGTTGTGTATAGAAGTGTACATGTGTGGTTGAGTGTGTGTACATTTTAATGCATTTGGTGATGTGTTTGTGTTCAATCATTTATCCGTGAATATGTTTGTGTGCCGGGGACAGGGTGTGTTCCGAAACACACACTCTAGGACAGAAGACCATACCGCCTCTATGTTTCTCGCTCCCATCTGGTTATCAGGGTGTCAGTGTATGAGTGAGGGAACAGAGTAAAGGTTCTCCCGCTCTCTTACCCCTTATCTGCCCCAGGGTCAGATCCCAATCTGTGCCGGTCTGGCCTTTCAGTCACAGAAAAAATGACAGTAAAAAAAAACAAAAAAACACTCGACATAAGGTTTCTAATGCAAGACATAAAAATACTTTGAAGGATGTAAGAACATTATGCAGCGCAACTGCATCTCTTTCTTGGTAGCCTTTGAGCTTGTTGTGATTTATCACACTGCTATTCCTGGACTCAAGGTCAATGTGAAAGGTCATGAAAAGATATAGAAATATATAAAGAGCAGCTTCTTTCTATGGAAGGATTCAAGCAAAACACCAAGCACAACACGAAAAAACGCTAAACTAACATGCTTTATTAGAATGGATGGGGATTTGGTTGGACGAGGCATTCTGCCAAAGCTGCGCACGTTAAGGTGAGATTGATCTAGAAATACTCATAGAACAATTAATGAATAAACGTAGCAAATGGATGAAACTGCTAGATGAATTTAGTTTGAAATGTAATTATAAGTGCATCACACATTTTCATGATAATGGATAATCAGCATTCATGTCTCTGTCAATTTATGAAATAGCAAATTTAGAAATGAAAATAATAAACAAAAGAACAAAAAACCTCTCATCTGAGGCTAACAGTACACACAGACATCTTAAAACATACATTTTTCGTCCGCACAGCAAGTAATGATAAACTCCTCTAAATCTCTGTAGTGTCCATCTCAGTAGGAGGCTACGAGTCTGCTCACCCATACAGGAACTGGACACTGCTCCCCATGTCCACAGCACGAAGTCGGTAGAGGTGACACGTTCCCCATTTCATCTCTGCTCACTTGGAATGAGTCAGAGCTCCAACATTATGCAGCGCAGCTGCATCTCTTTCTTGGTAGCCTTTGAGCTTGTTGTGAATGTTCTATCACACTACTATTCCTGGACTCAAGGTCACTGTGAAAGGTCATGAAAAGATATGGAAATATACAAAGAGCAGCAATGGAGGGATTTCAGTGGCATTATTAGAACTTCTGTCCAAAAAGCACCAAAGGGCTGGAGCACCTACGTCCCCAAATGGGATGAGACTGCCGGGTGGTCAGTAGAATAAATGTCTTTATGGAGAAAATGAAAAGAAGTGGTCCGTTCAGCAGAGGCGATTTCAGCAGAACGGCACTTAAGATTAATTTTCCGGCGCCCTCTGAGTGACCTCTGAGTGTTGGAGTGTGTTTGCCTGGCGTGCTGGTTTCATGCTTGGTGCCTTCTCTCCCCGGGCTCCAGCCCTGACACTGAGGAAGTTTACAACACAATTAAAGTCCCCGCGTGGAATGAAACAACCTTTCCTGACAAAATAAACAATAGACTAGACTAGAAGAGACTGCCTGCTCCTTTGTCTTCCTATTCTGGATGACTGTTGGATTCACTCACATTCACACTCTCACACACACACACACACACACACACACACACACACACACACACACACACACACACACACACACACACACACACACACACACACACACACACACAGACCAAGCACCGGGGAGCTCACCCCTCTGAACGTCCTTCAAACTCCAGTGTGATTTTGCTGTGTGTACAAGCATTCTGGGGGATACACTTCAAACACCTTTAACTAAATCAATGCAGCATGGGGAATGGTCTTTCATGATGCTGTGCAATAACCCCCCTAATAGGATGTGCAGGAGCCTGGAAAGACATCACAGCCCAATGATGTGTTTTTATCAAAACAAGATGAGAGAAAAAACATAAATTCCATGGTAGGTTTGAACACACACACACACACACACACACACACACACACATGCATGTAAACACACTCAAACAGAACGAATGACAGATATAAGCTATAACGTTGTTTTTCTGTGTGAAAGAATACAAGAAAGCTCTCACAATTAAATAATAATGGAGGGAGAAAGTGCTAGTTTAAAGAGATGTTTTCCCCCTGCAATTCACATGGGAGGGGTTCCTTCAAAGAGGCCTGAGATGTTTCATTTACAGAAGAACAGCAGGGGAGGAGACTTAGGTGGGGATCACACCAGCGTTAGTAGCGCTAAAGGCGGTAGATTGTCTATTGGTTGCTATGGTTCGGCAGCGGAACGGTTGACACTGCTAGTATTGCGCTAGTGATGTCGGAGCAAGAAGTGTTGATTCGAGTTGAACTTGGTTTCATCTTCCGGAGCGTGACGCAATGCTCATCAGTTTAATGTATCTTATCATTTCAGGCATTCTCACCAATCAAAGCAGCAAGATTCTTTATAGGGTCAGGATGTTTCTCTCTGTTGTAAAAAATTTGCAACAAGATAGAATTTTGTTTAAACTAATAGAAGTATTATGGTCTTGGCATTGGGCTTCACCGCTGAAGGAACATGGGGAGTAGAACCTCCAGAACCAATCTATGTGGCACGCGCCTTAGCCGGGTCACGCGTCAGAGCCGGGTCACGCGTCAGAGCCGGGTCAGGCCCACAGGCTTCCAGAATCAGCTGTGGCCAGAGAGAAGATCGCTGTCGGGGGGGGGGGGGGGGGGGGGCAGTAGGAACTCACAGTCAGGACGCCTGATCCATGAGCAGTCTGAGAGTACTGAAGTCAATGATTTAAACTGTGTGGCCAGGACTTTCAGTACCACTAATACAGCTACTGGACGTGATACGTCAGACACATGCTTATGTAGCTGACATAAGCATTCATAAGGATGTATAAAGGCTGGTTTCAATGTGTGTTAGCTGTTACCTGTGTCAAGTTGACATGACACCTACTGTATGTCCAGTGACAGTTCTTTGTTTGTTGACATGAGTGTATTGTACTTTTTAAAGATGATTTGAACCTGTTATTTCATGGGTTTAGAAAGGTACATGTTATGACAATTCACTTTAGTAGGTCAGCGTATTTTTGGGACATCTGATCCTTGAGGGGAATTGGAAATTAAAGGATGGTTTCAGTGTGAATCAAGTTCACTACATTTGATCTCAGTTGCAATTTTTAAATGGGATATTCTACAATACAATAAGCTTTGCTATTTAACAAGAATGAAACCCCAGGGAATATGAAGGGATTCTTTTATTAATCACATCCATCTTTATTATATTTTCACAAAAGGACAATTTATAGAATGTGAAGAATTATTGTCTCATTGTAAGCTGGCATTTGGGTGACAGCACAGACACTCTCCTTCTTTTGTGTCACTTCTTTTTTGTCAAACCACTTTCCTGAAGCTTATAAATAATCACTCCTTTTGAAAGCCATAAAAAAGGATGACACTAGACTCGCATGTTCCAGTGACAGTGTTTCCTCTGTCAGGATAAAATGTAAAAATCAACTCTCTACTAAATCAATCACGTCGGAGCGGGAAAGGCACAGCTCTGTTTTTCCCTCTCCTTCCGCTCTTCCCATGCTCTGTCTCTTTCTCCGAGCACTAAAATAAAAGAGACAGATGGACGCATTATGCCCAGTCTTATCTCATTAACATTTATACATCAGAGCATTGCCCAAACCTTAACGTATTTCTGGATGCCCTATTCAATTATCTGCACATATCTCTCATCAGAGAGGAGCCCAAATGGGCTAAGATGGCCATTAAAGGCCTGGAAGGGGCCTCCATTTGCGGGACACCGGGCCCCATTTAGTCCTCAACCAGCGGCAATAAAACAAAAAGCTCCAGCAATTATGAGTTTTTATGGGTCGTCCAGAGCCCGAATCATCTTAGACCACAAGCAGATACCACATCCTCCTTAAAACAACACACTCAACCCCCCCCCCCCTCCCCACACAGATACACACACACACTCAACCCACAATGCACTTTAATGGACCTGAAAGGAGACAGGGGTAGTGCTAGTCTATAGGCTGATCTAATAACACAAACACACATACGTAGGCACTCGAGGATACGCACACACACATAACTAAATGCACATACACAAGGCCATGCTCATACAAACACTCACAGTGACCATGTTTATATTGTTAACCTCCCCATCCATTGTTTGTTTCCTTGCTTTTTGCTTTCACTTTGAGACTTTGTTTCGCCCCAGCATCTCTCTTACTCTCTGTCTAGATTTAATCCCGATATGTTTTTGAATAAAAAAAAATAAACAAAATCAGATTGTTGTTAGCTCACTGTTGAAGCAGGTGGGTTTCACCAGGGACATACTGATTCAGTTAGAGGCTTTTCCATCAGGCAGGTGGCAGATGAAAATGATGGCAGCCCTATGAGAAACCACTGAATGGACTGCCCTTCTGCCAGCCTGATCCATTCTCGGTCGTTGCACCAAAGCCTACGCCTGCAGCTCCAGGGTGGGACTGTGGATGTGTGTCTGCCTGCCTGCTCCACCCAACAGGGGACTGTGGATGTATGTCTGCCTGCCTGCTCCACCCAACAGGGGACTGTGGATGTGTGTCTGCCAGCCTGTTCCACTCAACAGACACGCACAATCAATCCAGACAGAGGGTCTGAAGCAGCTGGACTAACGCAGTGTGTTCGGACTTCTCTGGTTCACTAAACACCACCCACAGGTTGTGGGTCAATAGGGTGTGTGTGAGAGAGAAAGAGCCAGAGTGAGTGTGTGTGTGTGTGTTTTTTCGAGTTTTCGCAGGGTTAAAGGCAAGTTAACATGGGCCACTGCACTTAGACTAGAGGCATGCTGGGAGCTGCTCAGTTCAAACACACACACACACACACACACACACACACACACACACACACACACACACACACACACACACACACACACACACACACACACACACACACACACACACACACACACACACACACACACACACACACACACACACACACACACACACACACACACACACACACACACGCGCGCGCGAACACACGCGCGAACACACGCGCGAACACACGCGCGAACACACGCGCGAACACACGCGCGAACGAACACACACACACACGCACGCACGCACGCACGCACGCACGCACGCACGCACGCACGCACGCACGCACGCACGCACGCACGCACGCACACGCGCAAACACACACACACACACGCGCGCGCGAACACACACACACACACACACGCGCGAACACACACACAAACACACACGCGAACACACACACACACACACACCAATAAGAGGAAGAGAGAGACAGAGGGTAAAGAATAGGAGTGAAAATGAAGGAATGAAAGAAAATGACAGATAGAAAAAGATGTTTGTCTTTCTTCTAGCGGAAAGGTCAATTATCCGAGGACACACATACAGACACACAGATACACACACAAGCGTCTGGAAAAGATCTCTGAGTCACACACAGTGAGGCTGCACAATGTGATCTCAAGCATCACAAGCACACAGGGACAAATTACCTCTCTCTCTCTCAATCAGGTGAATTCTATGGTTCAATCCCAGTGAAGGCTGGACCCAATTACAGCTCTCTTTAAAGGTAACTTTGGTGACCCTGACTCTCATACACAGACAATATCACTCCACTAAGGTGCCTCACTCAAATATATTGTATTATCTAGAATGTGTCAATGATTAGCTGCTCCTTGTCCTGATTAGTTACTATAATATTTAGAACTTTCCCTGGTTACCGAGCCAGGTGCTGAGGTTCTCAGAGAAACTGGATTTCTTCATCAACTCATCAACATATACAAGATCAATACTTGCTGTTTGATATGAAATCAGCATGCCAGGTACACAGGACTCTGCTGTGCGAATTTTGAAGCCTGTTTCCCTTGAGATGATGATAAGTTGAGAGTGGACAGGCTCTGGCCACATAAAGTACAAATTCCATTGTGAGGCCATTGTGCCAAGTGTATGGGGAAGATACACCATACAGCTGTTTCATCTTATATGAAAATCAGGAAAGGAAAATGTCCTGGACAGGACAGTGGACCGATTGGTGGTTGAAAAAGCCAATTCCTTGTTAATGCAGATCTCATGGCAACGTGTGCACTGCTAGCAGTCATGGCTGATCAAGGCTTGCATTTTGGAATGGGATCTGACCATGTCCTCTGTGTGGTGTGTGTGTGTGTGTGTGTGTGTGTGTGTTTGAGTCTCCATGTCCTCTGCGTATCTGTGTGTGTCCTTTCCTGTGTAGCCGTATGATGGCTGATGATGTCAGTCCTTAAAGACATCTTCCTGAGCACCAGCTGCCTCGGTCTACAGCCCCCTGCTCTCAGGTCTTCAGGTCAGTCTCTGCTGTTCCCTGCCTGGGTTTGAAGTCTCTGATGGGCCTGCATCTGTTTCAACCCATCACAGGAGCTCCTCAGGGGAAGTACTAAAGAAGAATTGAGTGCAACTCAACACAGGACTGTTTGGGGCATATGCATAAGGGTCATATCATGAGCTTCTCAGTATATCATTAAAATCAATGTCTGTAGACCACTGGTGCATTCCAGATGACTTAAGTGTGTGTGCGTGTGTGAGAGAGTTTGTGGGAGAATATGGGATATATGGAAAATGAAAAGACAAAGGAGAAAAGCTCATGGCACAGGCAATTGCACAGGAACCTCTCTGGAGCAGAGCAACAAGGGGGCATTTCACAGAAGTCCTTTAAGTGTCAGGCATGACTGGCGAGAGGCAATGGACAATTACTGAAGAAGAATAATCACATTTCCCACGTTGACCGTGAACTAATCTTATTCCACCGCCACAGTGCTCTCGCTCTGTCTTACCAGACTAAACTGTGATGAGTTCTTCACTTATCTCTGAAGTCTGCAGTCCTGGATCATCTCAGATGATCAAACTAATGATCACAGGTGTCCAGGGAGGAATCTGCGTAGTAAATCTGAACTGTAAATAGCTGCTGTTGTCTATTGGTCTGGTTGAAAGGCTCAGGACAGGGTGGGTGTCAAACATCCTGTAATCGAGACCCTGTTATAATTGGTCAATAAGAAGGCTGTTGTTTTTGCTGAATCTCCACAACTCTACCCCCTTGTGTGAAGGCTCAACTCTTTCCAGAGCACACAGAAGATGTCAGCTATTTTTTTCAACGACCCTAAGTGCTCAGTTTTCGGTAAAATCCGTCAGCAGGTTCCTCATTAAAGTTGTCTGAAAGGGCAAAGCTGTTCACTTCAGAAGGCAACTCAGAATCTTTGAGTGCCGTATTATTTGTGACAAGGCCGCCTGATGGTCTTTCGATTTCCATGGAAGACTGAATTTTTTTTGTTAGGTGTTACCCGTGTGTGTGTGTGTGTGTGTGTCAGGGGTGACAGTGGGGGGTGGGAGGCATTTTGAGGCTTGAAGTCATAACTGCAGCTGTGTCATGGTCTTAATTCACTTACCCTACAGATCCCAGCACTGGTCTATGTTATTAAGATTGTAATGACTTTCCTAGTCAACTATAGTGTACTTATTCACTATTATATAGCATCAGTATGCAAGACAACTCTGAGTGACGACCGACCACATTTGGTTATAGTTCTACACTGGTTTATTTCTTAATGCATACATCTACTATTAAACATAGCATAGCATCCCCTACTGGTGTGGTGTGTCAATGCTATTACCAATACATCACAACTCCTCCCCACTTATTCTATTACCGACTATATCAACTGCAGTAGATCTAAGGGAATAACATAGAACCAAACTTGACAAAGTTTCCTTGAGAACAATCTGTGATCACATCATTCATTTTTTTTTTTAAACTTATATA
Organism: Clupea harengus; assembly: GCF_900700415.2. Lineage (NCBI taxonomy): Eukaryota > Metazoa > Chordata > Actinopteri > Clupeiformes > Clupeidae > Clupea > Clupea harengus. The sequence goes on along the minus strand of NC_045154.1, from coordinate 11,689,754 downwards.
CACAACATGTCTCACAACAGACTGCCCCATCCCCTTGAGTGTGTCAAGGGATTATTCTGCCCTTTGCTTGAGACAACACTCTCTAACTGAACAGATAACAAATCATTCACCAGTTGATTAAAGAGTCAGTCTATCTGGTGGTTTGCGGTTCCGGCTCGGGAACCTGCTAAGTGTCTGTTGGGGTGTTGCTGGAGTGTCAGTGGGGGCGATGTCTGACTGACCTGATGGAGGATTGTCCCCCTCCCTGACTGGGATGGAGGCTTCCAGCTCTTTACCTGTGTCGGAGGGGTCTGGCAGGCTGTCAGTGCTGAGTGTCGGTTGTTCATCAACTGGAGATTGGATGATGTTGGGATGGCAAGACAACATTTGATCTGCATGCCGGTTCCACCTATGTGCTGGGCCAGCCTGAGATGTAACGGTTCCTGGTGTCCACTTTTCCTCCCCTTTCCGGTAATCCCGGACCAGGACTGGATCGCCGACGCTGAAAGACCTAGATTTAGAGTGCACAGCTCGGTAACTGCGCTGGGCGTCTTGTGCCTGATCCACCACCGCAGCCACACTCGGTTTCAGCAGATCCAGACGAGTGCGAAGCTTGCGGTGTAAAAACAGCATGGCTGGTGCTTCCTGAGTAGTTGAATGGGGAGTGTTCCTATATTGAAGCAGAAAAGCATCCAGTCGCCTCTGAACTGATGAAGTTCCCTTTGATGATTTAAGAGAATGCTTAAAAGTCTGTACAAAGCGTTCAGCCAGACCGTTCGTTGCCGGGTGAAAAGGAGCCGAGCGCACATGCTTAATGCCATTTGACTTTAAAAAGGTGGCAAACTCCTCAGATGTGAATTGTGGCCCATTATCACTGACGAGCACCTCTGGTACTCCATAGTGGCTGAACAGACCTCTTAATGCCTGGATAGTCTTCGCTGAAGTGGTTGCTTCCATTAAGATGACCTCTGGCCACTTGGAGTGGGCGTCGACCACTACGAGAAACATGCGCCCCTCATATGGGCCAGCAAAATCAACGTGAATACGCTGCCATGGGGCTGTGGGCCATGGCCATGGGTGAAGAGGAGTGAGGCATGGTATTTTCTGCGTGCGCTGACACGGCAAGCAGGTCTTGCATTTCTCCTCGATTTGAGCATCGAGGCCCGGCCACCACACGTAGCTTCGCGCCACGGCTTTCATCTTAACCACTCCGAGGTGCCCTGTATGAAGTTCCTCTAACACCTGTTTACGCAACTTTGGAGGCACAATAACTCTATTACCCCACAGGAGGCAGCCCTGACTCGTTGTCAGCTCATCCTTCCGTACTAGATATGGCATCAGGCTACTGTCAGATTCTTTGGTGGCCGGAAAACGGCCAGTTGACACCATCTCCATGACTTGTGAAAGTGTGATATCCGACCTGGTTTCTCTTCTTACATCAGTACAGCGAATTGGTAGACATTCTAGGTGGTTAACAAGGAACGTGTCAATTGTCCCTGGTTTTTCCTTATGTTGCACAGGAAGCGGCAAGCGAGACAAACCGTCAGCGTTGCCATGGTCAGCAGCACGTCTGTACTTGATAGTATAGTTATGTGCTGCTAGTATGAGTGCCCATCGCTGCAGTCTCGCTGCAGCCATTGAAGGAATTGCCTTGCTAGGGCTCAGTATGGTCGTTAAAGGACGGTGATCTGTGAGCAAAATGAAGTGCCGTCCATACAGATAAGAGTGAAAACGCCTGAAAAATTATTCCCAAGGCTTCTCGTTCAATTTGGGCGTAGTTTTGCTCAGCTTTGCTCAGCGTTCTAGAAGCGAAGGCTATGGGTCTTTCTTCACCACCTGGCATTCGATGGGAAATGACCGCTCCAACTCCATAAGGCGAGGCATCGCAGGCCAGAATCACAGGAAGTTGTGGATCATAATGGGTCAAAACGCTCTTGCTAGAGAGCTGCTCTTTTGCCTTGCGAAATGCCTCATCACATTCCTTTGACCATTCCCACTTAATGTCTTTGTGCAGTAGACCATTTAAAGGGTGGAGAAGCGTGGACAGATTCGGAACAAAGCGTGCATAGTAATTAATGAGTCCTAGAAAAGAGCGCAACTGGCTTGTGTTGGTTGGCAATGGAGCATCCACTATGGCACACATTTTGTCAGGTGACTTGTGAAGTCCTGTTGCATCAATGATATGGCCTAGGTACTCTAGAGAGTCTCTGAAAAACTCACACTTCTCCTTTTGGACTCTTAGTCTGAATTTTTCCAACCGACTGAGTACGGCCTCCAGGTTTTCCAGATGATGGGCATCATTTCGGCCTGTGACGAGGATGTCATCAAGAAAGCAGTGAACATTGGGGAGCCCTTGTAGCACTTGGTCCATGATCTTTTGAAAAATTGAGGGTGCAGATGTAATTCCGAATGGTAAGCGATTGAAGCAAAACATGCCCTTGTGAGTGGTGATGGTGAGATATTTCCGCGAGTCTTCACTCACAGGCACCTGCATATAAGCCTGTGATAGATCCAGTTTGCTAAAACGAAGTCCTCCAGACAGCGATGCAAACAAATCCTCAATGCGAGGTATTGGATAATGTTCAACGCATAAAGCTGGATTTACTGTGACTTTGAAATCCCCACAAATTCTCACGCCACCATTCTTCTTAATGACAGGGACAATGGGGGTCGCCCAATCACTGAATTGAACTGGGGAGATCACTCCCTGTTGGAGCAATCGTTCAATTTCCGCTTCTACTCTTGGTCTTAATGCGTATGGGACTACACGCACTTGACAAAACTTGGGCTGTTGATCCGGTTTAAGTGTCAGCGAAGCTTGAAAGCCTTTCAGAGTTCCTAAATTTTCACTGAAAACGTTTGCATGGTGATTTAGGATGTCTTTAAGAGTCTCCTTGGCTTTGGGCAATGTTTTCACAGTCTTGATTTCACGCCAGTCCAGCCTTATGTTCCTTAGCCATTCACGACCAAACAGTGGTGGTGCATTCCCTTTCACAACATATAAGGGCAATCGAACTTTCTGTTTATTCAATTTCACCCATACTTTCAACATTCCCTCGGGAAGCAGCAACTCTCCTGTGTATGTTTTCAACACTACATCAGTCTTGCGCAAACGTATCGGGGAGAATTTGGCTTTGTAAAGCTCCAGTGAAATCAAAGACACAGCTGCTCCAGTGTCAAGCTCCATATCAATTACATGGCCTTCGATCTTTGGCCTAATCATCATTGAAGAAGATGCTGCATTGCCTTTTCTTACTGCCATCACTGCCTCAGTGTCGCTAACTACTGCTGAAACCATGTGCAATCTTAATTCAGAGTCTGAATCAGAATCCCCTTCACTTTCAGATGAGTTGGCCTCAACCTTATTCATTTTTCCTGTCCTAGCAGTTCCATGCTTGTGTTTCATTTTTGCCTCATATCTTTGCTTTGTGTATTTCTGATCACTCCTTTTCTTTTTACATAAACGAGCAATGTGGCCTGTTTTCGTGCAATTGTGGCATTGCTGCTCCCTAAAGTAGCAATCCCGTTCGTTGTGATTTGTCTTGCCGCATCGAAAGCATTTGTCGCCCCCTTGTGGCGATGAGAACGACACAGCGTGCACTTTCAGCGAACTTTTCAAATGCTGAGATTCTCTTGCTACAGCTTCCATCGACATTGCAGTGTCTACAGCACGCTGGAATGTGAGCATTTCCTCAGTCAAAAGTTTCCTTTGAACATTTTCATTGCTTAGTCCACACACAAGTCTATCCCTCAAAGCATCCAGCAAATAAGCGCCAAAATCACAATGTTCTGAGAGCTTCTTCAGAACAGCCACATACTGCGCAACACTCTCCCCCTCCTCCTGATTACGTTTGTGAAAACGGAATCTTTCCGCAATAATAATGGGCTTCGGAGAAAAGTGAGCATTTAGAGTGTCCACTATATCCTTGAATGTTTTAGTTGCTGGTTTAGCAGGAGCTAGCAAGCTACGCAGCAATCCATACGTAGTGGCTCCCATTACACTCAAAAACACAGCCACAAGTTTCGCTTGAGGGACATCATTAGCACTGACAAAATGTTCAAACCTCTCGACATATGTCGACCATTGCTCCGTGGCTTCATCGAAGGCATCAATGTGTCCGATGAGCGCTGCCATTTTCGCATTCGTTCCCTCTTGAATATCGCGTTGGGGCTCAATCACGTCTCTCTCTTCCTCATCCGACGGCATGAGTAGGTTACCTTTCTCGTCGCCAATTTGTAATGACTTTCCTAGTCAACTATAGTGTACTTATTCACTATTATATAGCATCAGTATGCAAGACAACTCTGAGTGACGACCGACCACATTTGGTTATAGTTCTACACTGGTTTATTTCTTAATGCATACATCTACTATTAAACATAGCATAGCATCCCCTACTGGTGTGGTGTGTCAATGCTATTACCAATACATCACAAAGATATTTCTTGTATCTCCTACAGTGCAGGAAACAGGAGTCTAATAAGTTCTAACAGTAGCTTGGTGCCATTTCCTCTATGTTAGTCCCACTCTGTGAGATTTCCACTATTCACCGCATCATGTGAGATCATAAACTCCATCATTGATTCAGAGCACAGAGCACACACATTCTTTTCACACTGTCTTCGCAATGTCTTGGTAGTCATTTGATCAACACGGTCACAGCCTAAAGACAACGGAAATAATCCACTGAGGCATGTTTAAATGGTCTCTCTCCTTAAACAGAAAAGTAAATCTATCAGCGTCCATATGGGAGGACAGTTTCAGCATGACTTCATTCACTACTAGATAATTCGTCCTATGAAACAAACCCGGGCTGGAGCCACAGCATTGATGAACTGCATTAGTTGAAGCTGTTTGCTAAACTACAGGTTAGGGAGAGGATGTGGTTTTTTCGAAGCTGCATGCATGAAGTAATTTAAAGCCCAGAGCACAAACCACGTTCATTAGTCATAAATGATCCAAGAGCACAGGGGCGAGGAAGAAAATGAGGAGAGGACGAGGGAGACAATGACAAACAAAAGACAAAGACCCAATCAGACATTAAAAAAAGTAGAACAGAGAGAGAACAGATGAGAGAGGGAATGAGAGCAGCCTACAGAGGTGGACAGGAGAGGAGAGGAGAGGAGAGGAGAGGAGAGGAGAGAAAAAAGACCAGAGATAGAGAGAGGAAAGAATGTGAGAGATGGAGAGGGGGCGGGAGAGAAAAGGAGAGGAGGTGAGAGGACAGAGCTGATAAGGAGGGGGGAAGAGGAGAGGGTATGAAGGAAGAAGGCAAAGGAGTGAAGAGAGAGAGAGTGTGTGTGTGTGTGTGTGTGTGTGTGGGTGTGTGTGTGTGTGTGTGTGTTAGAGTTGTGACTCCACAGCCTCTCCCCGTGAGCTTAATTAATAGGATCTCCTCTGAGCCATTACAGAGCTCAGTAATGGCCTTTAAGGCCTGTCTCCAGCTCTGCGGCTGGGTCACTAAGCTCAATGCTTCCATTTAGCAGTTTACCCTGGGCTTGTTACCATCCCATAGCCTTTTATGCTCCATAAAATGCACTCTGATTGGTCCCCCAGGATGCATTAAAGGTGACAACGGCATGGCAGAGACACTGCGGCCTGGATGGAACACAAACAACACCAAAAACAACAACAAAAAAAACAAGTTTTTATTTTTAGCTGTGTAATGTTAGATGGGGCCCACAGAGCCATAATATCTCTTGGATGGGAGACACTCAGGATTTTGGAGTAAAGAGGGAGTAAAGAGGGAGCAGAGAGGGAGTAAAGAGGGAGTAGAGAGAGAGAGTAGAGAGGGAGTAAAGAGAGGAACTAGGTTCCAGCAAACAGAGCAGCAGGTGGCAGAGAGTTCTTGCCAATAGAAGAGTGTCAAAAGAAATTAGTTCTCAGTATTAGTTCTAACATGATCTTAAGAGCTAGTGAGATCTCAGTCCACGAACAGTACCGAAGATTTAAATTGTTAAAAAAAGAGATCCAATCATCTCAGCAATGTGTGCCACAGCCTATAGCAGTGCATTCAAATCTAAAAAGTATACTATGTGCTTTTCAAAATCCTTGACCTCATCTCCCTGGTGCTTCTTCGAGTATTGGCGTTTGACTCAGAATCCATCAATCATGAGTGTGCCAAGCTTAAAAAGGTGTACTCTCTAGACTATGGCTGTCATTTTAGGATGTCTACCTGATGTGTTTCAATATAGCCTTATGAATGCATCTAGGAAGGGTGTGTACAAACAAAGGCAGCAGATATCCTTGTCTGGGATTTTAAATATCTGGTCACTCTACAGGAGAACCTTCTCTTGGCCAGGGAGCCTTGCTGAGTCCTGCAAGGGGATGGATAAGGAACACCATGCAGTTTATTTTCTGCTGCTTGGTCAAATAAAATATATCACCTGCAAACACTGGCATCATAGAGATACAATGCTATCATACGGGGATGGGATTTGTCCATATTAACTAGTTTTACACAATCTTATTCTCTTGTAGTTAAATGTTTGGGTCTTGTTTGTACTGCGCTGTGCTTTGACTTGTGTCTTATTTTATATGTGCTGTTGTTGGTGCGGGATGTCTGTTGTTCTGTAAGCTGATCCGTATTGTTATGACCCCCTGTGCCCCCTTCAGGCCTTTCCTGTCAGTGCACGGGCAGGTTAATTAGATGGCAGCGCACCTGGAGCAGGGCATGGTGTATTTAAGGGGCTCTCCTCTCTTTCCAAGTAGGTCCTTTTCTTCTCTCCTGCAGGCACCTACTTTGATTCTTCTCTGGCACTGGCACTTTGCTCTCTCTCTCTATCTCTCTTTCCTTCTATGGCTCCTTATTTCTCTAACATACCAACGTTCTCATTACAGCCATACACACACACCAACACACCTAATCATTTTCTCCTAGACTTCTCACACTTTGTATCTTTTTCAAATAAATTACCAATTGCAAAAAAACTGAAAACCTTGTGTCCGTGTCGCTCTTTATGTTGTGGCCAGGGAACGAACTGGACCATAACAGTATTGCAGCGGCAGTGCTGGGTAAAGACTTCCTTTTTTCCAATGTGAGTGTGTTTTCTAACTCTAATGTCAGTTGTTGTTGCGTGGGTGTGTACATATTTACACATATTTACTTGCGGTGTGAATCTCATAGCTACTTAGGACTCTCCTGTGTGAGTTTTAAACCCTGACAATTAATACATCAACTGTGCATCCAGTGATCATCAAATTGAATTCATTAAAAAAAATAATGTGTCAAAAGCTATATATCAGTCTGCCTGTTTTTCCTTCATTTGTGTGTGTTAATTTGCAATGCTTTTCTGGGTTCATTGTGTTGCATTTGTTCAGCTCCCTTGTTCAACACTGCAGAATTCTATACTTTGTAATCAGATTATATAGATTACCCATGTAAAAATGCACTCGCCAGCACACACCCAATTTGTCAAATTAACTTTAATGCATGCCGTCTACAGAACGCATTTGTGCCTGGAGGATGATGAAGAAGCTATAGAATCCCTCTAAAATGGAACCCCCTGAGTGTCCGATCAGGGAGAAGTCAGCGATTTGGGGGTAACTCAAGCCACCCTGGGAGAAGAGTAGGGGCTGAAATTTTATATGCTGACCAAACACTAAGACATTTTTTCTAATGGAATTACTCTGCGTACGCCATCTTTAATCCCTGGCGGAGTGGAGAGAGCTCACCACAGAAAGCTCCTTCACGGCACCACAGACCCGATTCAGCCCATTAGGCCCAGGCTCCAGCATGACTTCATGGCCATTTGCTTCCTGAGGGCTGGGTGGTCAGTAGGGGCGCCAAGCGGTGCAGTTTGGGATCCATTTGTGGTCATTTTACAGCTCCCTCCCTTCATGCACAACTGGCACACGGGGGACCCTGGAGCGAGCCGGAAGAGGTGTGTGTGTTTTTGTAGGGGTCAGGAGCAGTAATGATGCTGTTTGTGGGTTTGTTACCAAATGCCCATATTCCCCCTCCCATGGAAACAATTAGTACTGTATGTGTATCTTTGTATCTGTGGTATATGTGTTTTTTCACTAATGTGACTCTCCCAGCCTCTGTGCTGCTCCGTGTCTCAATTCGCTTTTTTCACGCCTTTCACGCCTTTTTACTTCCAGTCACTTGCGGTCAACAGTGGCTACCATCTGCGAGGATGTGCGTGTCTCTCTGATGTTCTCCAGATCTTTGTCAAATCTGCCAAAACTTGAGCTCTCACAGGTTGCTGAAATGGCGGATATGTATTGCATAACAAAACGATCCAAACTGGATCGGGGATATAGACAGTTCCATGAACCGTTTCGTCTTTACTTATGAAGGTTATATCAGCTAGCTATACAGAGAGATCGAAATCAAGCCACCTATCACCTTGTAAATCCACTTAAATATCACTACAATGCAATTTTCCAATTGTTCATTGTCATAGTATATGTCATGATAGTTTAATACTCCTTAATACATGTTTGTTACGTGCATGTTCTTTTTAGTGTAGTCGGGTTCAGCGTAGTAGAAAATAGTGTCGTAATACGAGCATGGTGCCACAGGTCACTGAAAAAGAATGAGGAACCACACAAATACTGGAGGTGTCGTGATAACAGTGAATCTGTTAGGGCAAAGTAGCATCGGCCTGTTGTAGATGCCTTAGACAAACGTGTATGCTGTAAAAGCTTCTTCAGTATATCTGTCCTTCTCATGGCCATATCATCTAAAGGGATTTGTAGATGATACCAAAAAACATAAACACATAAACACAGACTGGCTCGCTGTCACTGGCCCCGTCTTGTCTGTGTGACAGACCCGAGGGGAGGCATTAGGGTGGAGAGAATCTGGTGCAATGATGTCTTCATCAGTTCTGTGAAAGAAAGTTTGGATTTGTGTTACCACAATACATTCATGGATATTTCCATGAAATGGCAGTAGTTTCTCTGTGTGTGAAACCAGGTCAATTAACTCAACTTTTTGTTCCATTTATAGTGCGTGCGTGAGAGGGGAATCCACACTTGGCTTGTTTTGTATGTGTTGGTGGAGGGTTGGGGGACAAATTCATGCAATTATTATGCAATGATAAATGTTAGCTCCCTGTTCTCTTACTGGGAAAGAGTTAACCAAGGTACTTGGGCTATCGTCGTGTGTGTGTGCTGTAGGTGCTGCTATCAGTCGTTGATTCTGATCCACTAGGTTTTTCTCTTTTGATGGATTCATAAAGAAATCCAAAATTTGCTTTTGCGTCACCATTTTCTTGTGTTGTTGCACGCCTGTTTGCAGCAAGTGTGTTTCTGAACTTAATCGTTATTTCCACCACAAATCCACTATTAACCACTTATCATTAGAATATGAACACGACAACAAAAATTAAATGAAACTTTTTTTATTTACTATTTATTTTGTATTTATAGCTGTGGGCATGCAGGTTGTCTACCATGCGCCAGGCGGTTCTGCAGCCCCCTCCGCACCCTTACTTCCCATCGCCTTGCTGAAGAATGATATTTATTTTCTGCAGAAATCCCGAGAAAAAAGTGTGTATCTGTTAGTATATGTAATATGACATATCATGCTGAGGTCTGTACTTTTAATAGTGTGAGAGCAGCGTTTTGCCTTGGGACAACTACACGAAAAGGTATACAATGTCCATCCTGTTAGTAATGGTTAATTGCTGTGTAACAATACTAGAGCAGGAGCAGGAGAGCTGAATTTCTATTATTTAGGTACCAATCCAATCCAATCTGCGTATAATCTATCTACTCCGAGTTCATTCTTGTCACTAGAGGTTAATGATGCTACGGACACACTTTGCCCTACACTGACAACACAGCTCTTGTCTAAGATATTGTTAGTCCTCTATCCACAAGACCTGTTCACTGATCATATTCGTATGAGTACGAAGTATGAAAGGAGCTTAGAGAGAAAATGGCATAAATCCAGAGATGCCAATGGTCTTGGTAAGTATCAGTCTCTGTTATCTGCCTTTTCTTCCTCAGTCACAGCCATTAAACAGGTGTTCTACCAAGAAAAGGTTGACAATGCCACTGACAGTAGGAAACTCTTTTATACTTTCAGGAATCTTCTTGACCCCCCACCTCTGCCATCAGTTGCTGAAAAAGTGGCTGCCATTACTGCACAATTCTCTGATCTTCCTAAACAGGTTTCACCATTGTTGAATTCATTCTCACCTCTCAATGAAAAAGATGTCTCTGTGCTTCTTCAATGGAGTCGACCTACGATAGGCCTATTCCAACCACCCTTTCCAGTCTATCTCGCCTACAATTATACCTGCTATCACGCATGTAGTCAATGTTTCACTCTGTCCAGGAGACTTTCCTACATCATTCAAACTGGTTACTCCTTTGCTGGAGAAAGTTTCAGTAAACCCATCTAACCCAAGAATTATAGACTTGTCTCCCTTCTTCCCTTTTCTGTCAAAGATTCTTGAAAGGGTTGTCTTCAAGCAAGTTTCTAATTTCCTGTCTCAGAAAAATTTGCTAGATGCTCGCAGTCTGGTTTTAAGAGTGGTCATTCTACTGAAATTGCTCTTTTATCTACGACTGAAGCATTGAGAATAGCAAAAGCCTCTGTTCAGTCATCAGTTCTGATTTTACTGACTTGTCATCAGCCTTTGATATAGTGAACCATGACATCCTCCTCTCTCCGAATTGGAAATTTTGGGGAAAGCATACAGATGTTTTGAATTGGACCTCCGTGGACGTTCATTCAGTGTTTCTTGGCAGGCACAAGTCACCTCTCCACTGGTGTACCCCAGGGATCTGTACATGAACACTTCCTTAGGTGAGATCATCCATTCTCATGGGTTATCACCATTAATTAAGCAGGGTATATTCAACTGTTCAACTGTACTGTCCTTCCCCCCGGATGATTCCACAATATCGGCTCAAATTTCTGCATGCCTCAGTGATATTTAAGGGAGCGACACCTTCAGCTCAATCTTTCAAAAACTGAGCTCTTGGCTCTCAGCCAATCTGGCTATCCAACAAAAATTTCAATATGAATCATTGACCCCAAGTAAAACTTAGCATGAAACTTAGGTATTATAATTGATGACCAACTACATGTCTCCGAGCATCAAGCTTCTGTCTCAAGGTCTTCATAATATTCAGAAAATCCGACCCTATCTCAAAACATCTTGTGCGGACCCTGGTAGACTATTGCAATTCAATTTCAATGGCTGCCTGCATGTGTTGTGAGATGTTACATATCTGTTGATGTTGCAGATCCCGTTGCAGATGAATGTGGCGACGCATTTGGTCTTTGATCAATCAAAGAAAACACAGGTAACTCCTCTGCCAGTCACCCTTCACTGGCTCCTTGTAGCTGCTAGAATATAAATCCCTCACTCTCTATAGGACAGCCGCTGGATCGGCACCAGTGTCATATGTCAAATGTCCTAACTTAGTGCTAGCTATTTACCCTCTTGACCACTTCGGTCTTCTGATGAGCGTCTGTGGTCTTTACTCTTCCTCAGCAGCAAGAGACCGCAGTCAAGACTATTTTAGTTTGTGGTACCTCAGTGGTGGAATGATTTACCTAGCGCTGTCCGTTCCAGTGACTTGATACATTTAAACTCACCTTTTTAAACATCATCTGTCTAATTAGTTCTTTTGTTTGAGGTTTACTTTATACATTTAGTAATATTTTTGATATTTGGAATCGTTATTATTATTATTATTATTATTATTATTATTGCTATTAATATTAATTGATTGTTTTAATTTAAAATTTGTATTTTAAATTGATCCTTTTGTTGTGTGTAATGTTTTTCTAACATTCTGTAAGTCACTTTGGACAAAAGGGTCAGCTAAATACCTTAACCTTAACCTTCCATGCTGCGGCATACTAGCAAAGGGCAGTTTTAAACCAGTTGGAATTTATCAGTAAGAATCATCAGACTTGAGGTGATGATGGGAAATAACCGCATAAGTAAGGAGCAATGGTGCATCATATACATTGCATGTTCAGACACACACACATATCACACACCCTCCACAAAACACAGCCTTGCACACATATTTAGTTTGGTTCCTAAATGGGAATCCCTCTCTTTCTTTTGCCCTACCCCTCTCTCTCTCTCTCTCTCTCTCTCTCTCTCTCTCTCTCTCTCCTGGAGCTCAGATGAGGAGAGACGCTGTTCAATCATGTTCCTGCCGGCAGCGTCACAACCAAAGAGAAGGTGATCTCTCTATCTGTGTGGGGAGTGAAAGGGAGAGAAAGCGAGAGAGAGAAAGAAGAAAAATAAGAAGAAGAGGAGGAGGAGGAGGAAGACAGAGAGGTTGTGTGTGAGGGAGGGAGACAGAGAAGAAGAAAGGGACAGGGAGGGAGGAAGGGGAGGGCGTGAGCATATCTGACTGAGTCTTACTATAGCTCTGGGTGTGGCCACTGGAAGAGTAAGCTGTATTCTCAGTTCTGCTCCACTGGCTTCCTTCACAGTCTCTTCTATTAGCCTGCTTTGCCCACATCACAGGAGGCAACTGGTCCTGATTCCCTGTGACTGGTGCTTGAAGATTTACAGTGACTTCAGCAAATGCAAGGTGTACACCAAAGAGCAATATTCCCTTGTTGCACACCTCTAAACAATGTTTAAAAGACAACAATTCTTATGTTTGTCAGGTTCAAACTTATTTCTTATGAGATAGGAATCTAGAACATATTCCCCAAATATGCCTACTGTGAAATATCAGTGAATAAAAAAACAATAAAAGAGAGATAGAGGGAGAGAGAGAGGCAAACATAGAGGACTCAGGAAACTGCACAAAAGTCTCTTCATACATCACGGACAGAGGGAGATAAATAATTTACGGGGAGATTTATGTGGAGAGGTGAGGAGATGTCCCCTTAATGGGTTTAATAACGCGGCACTGTAGCTTCATCCATCACACACACACACACACATACACACACACACATACACACACCCTCACAGTTTCTCTCTCTCTTACACACACACACACACAGGAGCAATGTCTGCAGCACACACCTCTGACTCACTTCCTATTGGCGGACGTTTAACCCTTGACCTGCTGAGAAGAGCCCTTACAGCAGCACATTTAATTAGCAGCCTCCCTGGTCTGCCCATCCCTCTAATACGCACGCACGCACGCACGCACGCACGCACGCACGCACGCACGCACACACACACACACACACACACACACACACACTACTCAACTCCTCTACAGATTATGCTTGGCATTTGTGATGTATGCTACCTGTGGTCCCATTTGTCTTTGTTTCAATCTCTCTTTTTAACCATCTTCTGTTTTTCCCTTTCCTTCCATCTCTTCCCAGTTTAAACTGAGATGACTGGTGAAGTTATTTCCCATATGGAAGAGGTCTGTAAAAACATATAGGCATCATACTTGTCATGTACAATACTTGTATGATAAATCTGTGGTAAAGCGCTTTTATATACATTCCACGCTAAAATGGCATAATGCCCTTCAACATACAAGGTAGGTCATATATAAAACCTTTTTGTTTTTGGTTACTCTATATGAAAGGAGCAATAATTATACTGTTATCGTATACACTATATAAAATGAACGTATATGATTTTTACAGACTTTTTCCATATGGGTTGCCACAGGACATTCATCTTTAAAAAGTAATTACCAGTGAATCAATATGTAAGTCGTGATGTCTCAAGCATTATTCAATTCTGATGTGTCTAACAAGACACAGCAAAGAATTTTAAAGCATAAAGAAGCTGGACAAATAAAAAGACAATGGGTATTTCAGGGTCACAATAGAGTATACAGAGTTTAATTCTATTATACTAAATCACTTGTTGCAATTAGTGAAAAAGGTCATCTCTCTCCCTCTGTCTGTTTCTCCCAGGCCATGATAAATGTATGTGGTCACACCCACCGTCTCACTCTTTTTTAAAGGCTGCACTTAATTTTCTCAGAAATTAGATTTCCATTCTGCATTTGTGCGATTGCTGCCATTACGGTGTAATTGTGTTGCATGAATTACCATCTGAACCGCTATCAGTGAGTGACAGAAACCAGGACACACACAGCTCCTGTCAGACATACACACACACACACATGCACACACACAAACAGATAGACAAACTCACATCCATCTCAACAAATACCATCCCAGTTGAAGAAACGAAAGGCACAAATAGATGCTGCACAAGCTGTAAAGTCCATTTAGTTAAATGGTAGAATTTGCTAATGCTTTAAAAACAACTAGATGTACCGCATAGTGGTGCGTAATATGACCGCCGCAGGAAAATGAGCAAGAACTAAGTGAAATAATAAGATATTTTCCATTCCAAGAAAGGTGTGTTATCTTGAATGATTATATTTCTGGAAAAAATACACTGTTGTCTGTTGTGTAGCTTATTCGGAGGGAACGTTTAAGGAATTGTAGTTTGTGGATGTGGCAGCTGTACACTGATAGGGTGTGAAGCAGTACCGGTGAGTAGTTCTGCAGTTAGTGTGACTTTATAACATACATATTCTTGACATAAATTTGAGAATTTTGTGAAATTTACATGTATACATAAGCAACAATATGAGCTTCATTGTATAACTGTATTTGGCATTTATTTATTCAGTTTGGAAAAATATGCTTTCCAAGACAACAAGGATTATCAATCAGATGTATCAGGCTCTCTAGGATTTCCAATCTTTTTACAGATTTATACGCTTCAATTTTAGTAAAAGAAAGACAGTTTTGTGTTGCCAAAGCTAGGCAATAGCCTGGTAACAGTCGAAATGTACAGTCTACATTTCTACACCTGTGTCTTGTCTTTGTCCTCTGGAGAGTATGCACTGATCCTGCTTGATTCCTGCCTACACAGTGACTCCTGCAAAGTGCAATAAGTGTAGCCAGGCACGGTCTGTCTCTTTACATACAATTCTCAGTTGCTGTTTCAAGGTAATCCTTGTTTTCTAAGGCTCATCATGTGTCCACCCCACTCTGGCTTTGGTCTGATCACTCACACTACTGTGCCCGTGCCTTCCGCTGAGAAGTGAAGTCTCCAAGTTTATCTGGCAGGTACATATTTCTTCTACATATAGGCTCCCATAAGGCTCAGGTAGCATTGTCTTTTCCAGCATCTGATCTAAGGTTTCATGAAGCAGCAACCAGCCATGCCTGATCATCACCTTCTACTAAGTATCAGCAGCTGCCATACTGAGTTTCTCTCCTAATTCAGATCTACACTTCTCATCATGTTTACATTAGCATACTCTACATTAGCATACTTTGAGGATGCAGATAATAAGTTCACTATGGCTAGATCCTGATTTAACCCCTTTTAAATGAAAGCTGTTACACCCCTCTGCACCTCTCCACTGGCCTTGCAGTGGCAGTGGAGGAGTCTTTGGGTGGTGCATGGGCTTAAGTGTCTTCATTGTCCACACCAGAAAAGGTGTGGACAATGAACAATTCATGGCAATGGCAAGACCTGGCAATTCTTGCATTCATGGCAATGACTTCCATTCTCACCACGCTTGAGTTTAGAGCTCACGCTGCTCTCCTTCATGCTGCTTTGATATCCTTTTCCTCAGATTTTAGGCTAAATTATTATTTTATTGAAATAAAACCATCATTTTTGTAAACTCGGGTGTCGGTCTCATACAAGCCGGCTCGTAACACAAACAGTTTGCAATCTTTAGATCTTGGAATCAGATGTCATGCAGATTTTATTAAACAGTGCAAAACTGATCCGCTTAGGGAGTGGCTTTGGCTTCCAGTCAGTAGACTGTGTTACAGCCTTATCAGTCTTATGCCAGTTACTTCTTACTGTTTATCTATAGCATCCCCGTCAAACCCTATATACGCCTCTGACGATTGCACAGCATGACACGCATAGGGACTCCTGCAGACCATTACTCAAGCCACTCTTTTAGAGTCAAGGTAGCCTCCACTGCACCAAATAACAGTCTCTTGGAAACACTCAGCCAGTGGTGACGTCTTTCATACTGATAAAATCAAATTTTTCTGGATCTTAGACAAGATCAGAGTGCCCTATCTTTCAGTCGTGTTTGTGTAGTCCTGGCCAGGTATTTCATTTGTCTGCATATCTTTGGGGTGTATGCACGGATCCTGCTTGACTCCTGCCAGAGCAGTCGACACCTGCACGAACCCTGAAAGGTATTTTAGAACTCATTTGAACTCAGGAACAGTTGCATAATTCTGTGACACGGCTACACTCTGCTCTGACAGAATCAGAGAATCTGAGTGGGCGACATGTCTGTCAGAAAACAAGGTGAGAACAGCAGAGATGTAAAAGGGCTTTTTTTTTTCTTTCTTTTAACTTAAGGACAGTGGATCAGTTCTGGCTATGGGCTGATGCAGGCCTGCTGAGTCAGTCTATGAGGGGGTGGGAGGTGGAGGTGGGGATAATAATAATTCAATTCAATTTTATTTATATAGCACCAAAACAATAAATCCTTCTCAAGGCACTTTACAGAGCCCAGGGCCTGAACCCCCCTGGAGCAAGCGCAAAGGCAACAGGGGCAAGGGAAAACAACAGGAAGAAATCTTGAGCAGAACCTCGGCTCATACGGGGAAGCCGTTTTGATTATATTAAATATGGTAATATAAATAGTATATACATATGATTATGTATATATTCTATGTGTACTATATACTATACTTATGCTCAGAGATTCCACCGACGAGATGGTTAGAGGCGCAGGCGTCACCACAAGATCTGGGCGCAAATGGGCAGCAGCCACACAAGTGGAACAGGCAGAAAGCCTGCTAAAGTTGAAGGACATCATCGGGAACCCGTGCACTGGGCGGCAGGGACTAGGGTCCACCCATTTCCAACAATGGACCAAAGCCGACCCAAGGCAGAGGAGAGTCATGGTCCAAGCCGAGGTCCGGCAGCTAGAGGAGGAGGGGAGATGGTCTAGGGCTGTGGAGCTTGGTTTACAAGGAGCCTGGACGAAGTGGGAACTACCAAAGCGTAAGATCACCTGGCCCGAACTCTGGAGACTGGAGCCTTTCCGAATCTCGTTCCTGCTCCGCTCAGTGTACGACACCCTTCCAACACCAACAAACCTGTACAGGTGGGGAATGAGGGAGGACCCACAGTGCAGGTTATGTGGGGAGAGAGGAACAATGGCGCATATACTGGCAGGATGCAGGACTGCTCTTAGCCAGGGAAGATACCGGTGGCGCCACGACAAGGTCCTCAGAGCACTAGCCGACATCTTGGAGCAGGAGAGACGGAAAAAGCACCAGCCTCAATCGAGACCAACACCATCCATCCAGTTCATCAGGGAGGGGGAGAAACCATCATCCTCCAAGAAGACCAAGAAGGGCCTACTGCAGACAGCACCATCATGGGAGATGAGGGTAGACCTGGGAAGGAAACTACACTTTCCCCAGGTTGTCCAAACTTCCCTGAGGCCTGACATGGTCATTTGGTCAGAAGAGGCCAAGAAGATCATCCTGATCGAACTGACCGTCCCGTGGGAAGAAGGATGCGTTGAAGCCTACGAGAGGAAAGCCACCAAGTACCAGGACCTTGTCCAACAATGCAGGGACAAGGGATGGCAGGCCTGGCTATTCCCAGTGGAGGTCGGATGCAGGGGCTTCCCGGCACAGTCTGTGTGGAATACACTCACAGCTCTGGGAATAAAAGGAAGGGAGAGGAAGACAGCTGTCCGTAGGTTGGGGGAAGCCGCAGAGAGAGCCTCTTGCTGGCTCTGGAATAGGAGGGAGGAGAGAAGCTGGGGACCAGGAGAAGATGGGCAGTGACTGGCCATCACTGCCGGCCCACCAACTCGAGGGCGTTGTGGTTCAGGGTCGAAACGTCCAATGAAAGTTGGTCACCACCTGATGACATCTTCTCCTGGTCGAAAGCTACAGTCACTTCCTAAGTGACTGAAGGAGTAAGCACTTCATTGTGTATTTAATAGATATATTATATACTATAATACTAATACTACTTCTACTTCCTTCTCTCTGTTGACTTTTGGACGCATTACATCCCAAGACACTGACTTGCCTCTAATTCTTTTAGTCTTTAATAGATTTACTTAATTAATTTGAAACTACAAATCATGTCAAGTTACTGTTATTTATATAGCATATTTTTAAAACAACAATATTTGTACCAAAGAGCTTTCCAGTTGAGGTTAATCAATTTACTATACAAAATAAAAAAGAACAACAAATAGAATAAGAGATTAAAAGGACTAAAAAGACTTTAAAACATACAAATATTTAGGACATCAACATCAACAAAAGCGAAATAAGAAAAGAGAAAAGATAGATGGGCAAAAGGTTAAACTAATAAGTAAAAGAAAAGACAAAAAGGCTAAGATAAATACAAAAGAAAAACAGCAAGCAAAAGTAATAGCAGAAATACTGAAAATAGAACAGAATCAACCACCAAAACAATAAAACACTGCAAAAGAACAAATAAAAAGTTAACTTTACTAACCCCAATCACATATCAAAGCCTAACTTTACTTAACCATAGAGAACACCTCAGACTGAACTAAGTGCAGTTACTATAATGCATCACCAAGTTAAAATCCAGTAAAAGTAAGATTTCGATCAAGTTTTAAAAGTGTCCAAGCAGGCCTGCTCTGGGCCAGTTGTGTGTAACCCAAAGTTAAAATCATGCCT
Organism: Clupea harengus; assembly: GCF_900700415.2. Classification (NCBI taxonomy): domain Eukaryota; kingdom Metazoa; phylum Chordata; class Actinopteri; order Clupeiformes; family Clupeidae; genus Clupea; species Clupea harengus. The sequence goes on along the minus strand of NC_045154.1, from coordinate 11,671,179 downwards.
CGGGTGATGTAACCGCATGTCTCTCATGTTCTATTTCCTCAGCCATCTGGAGTGATCACTTCAGCTCACATCCGAAAAGGCAAGGTCCTGACCCCGAGTCGAGGTGATTACAGTGAGAGCCACAGCCGTGGGTGGGCTGTGAGTAATTTATCTGAGATCAGATCGGAGGTATATTAACAGTAAATATCATGTTAAAAAGTTTTGTTTTACTCATAAAAGCAACAATATGCAGGAAATGACCTCTTTTTGAGGTATGTTTCATAGACAACTAGTTTTTGGTATCATGTGAAAGACAGATAAACACATCTGCCATTCCCACATGCTATCCAGGTTGTGACCACTGTGTAGTTCTGTAGTCTGGGACAGAAACCCAGCAAATAAGTACGCAATCACAGCATGACATTGCCAACTATCACCAAAAGACACCAGTTAACACGCTTGCATGCTTTTATCAATGCCAGCTGTGCTGTTGTTGGTATTTGCAAGGTTTTTCAAAATGCCATCTAGATAGGGTTCAACCAAAACTCCTCACGTTGCTGCACTGAGTAGGTCCATTATGTGCTAGCTCCAAACAGCATACTGTCACAAGCAGCTACGTAGAAGTGAGATATCAGCAGGAAATCAAGCAACCAGTGTTTAGCTAGAAAAACACATTGAAATTCAATGTCTGCATTTCAAACAGAAAAGAATACACTTTGCCCACAAACATCCCAAAACAGACAGACAAAGCTGTTTACCATTCACTCCCTCCAATCCTTCAAGCAGCCAAGAATTCACAGTGATGATCGGAATATTAAGTTCTACACCAAGTAACATTCTAATCTATCTATCTATCTATCTATTAAATCTAATAAATCTATTCCTTCTATTAATCTCACCCTAATCATTATTGCAGATTATTAACATACAGATTTACATCAAAGTCACAGACAGCCAACAGCTCACAAACATTTACAGTTTCATACTGAGAGCTAAATCTTCTGAATTGATTCAGGGTCTCCAAGCAGTCAGGTTGTCAACAGCGTTCTGTCTAGATATTACTTCCTGTGATGATTCAGGGCCACGATGAATGACTCACCACAGGCATTCACAACAGGACAAATGAAGCAGGAGCAAACTGCCTCAGCCACACGCCGCTCTGTGGTTCATCTCATCCCTGACGACTCCTTTGTGAATGTGGCCGACCAGCACATAGCTCACACAAGAGGAGACAAGAGAGCCGTGTCACAGCAGTAGGCCAGGCTTCGCTCAAACCAACTCTTCCATAATTCACACACACACACACACTGTCATAAATGCAGATGAAGAAAAACCTGATTAAGCTCATCTAAAATGGGTTTATATGAAAAGTATCAGTTCTTTCCTGCTGGTCCATACAGGCCTTAGGGCATGAGTCCATGTAACGTTTTTATTTCTCTGATAGAAAAGCGCTGGCAGGGCACCGGGGAGCGCTTCATCCCAGCACTTCATCAAAGAAGCGTTCCCACACTGCGCGTGGGTTTTGTTTCTATGACAACAATATCTTGACAACATATCACAACCGCGATAGACCAGTATTGTGACGACATCAGCGCCTTTCTAAAAAAGTTAAGAGATTTTCAACAACAAGCACTCAAAGCAGCCACACAATAAAATCCGGAACACTGCACCCACACTGTAAGCCCCAATAAGTTGAGTTTACTTAAAAAATTTGAGGAAAGTGGTTGCCTTAAAAACATCGAGTAATGTCTAATGAAAACTTGAGTACATTTAACTTAAAATCTATTGCAATATCAACTGCTTTGCATAGTGACTACACTTAAAGCATTAAGTTCAATGAACATTAAAATTCCAAGTTGATTCAACTTAAAATCTATTGCAATACACTAAGCCCAGATAAATTGAGTTTACTTAAAAAAATTGAGGAAAGTGGTTGCCTTAAAAACATCAAGTAATGTGTAATGAAAACTTGAGTACATTTAACTTAAAATCTATTGCAATATCAACTGCTTTGCATAGTGATTAAACTTAAAGCATTAAGTTCAATGCACTTAATTCCAAAGTTGATTTCACTTCGCTAAAAAAATCACTTTGCATAATTACTACACTTAAGGGTGTAAGTTCAATGCACTTAATGACAAGTTCAAAATGACAAGTTTTTTATTTCACTTTTATTTCAATACTTTTTAGAAAACCAAAAATACAAAAACGTAAAAAATAAATAAAAAAATAAGAGGTTTTTTTATTATTGCAACCAGTTAGCACCTACTCGCAAGCTTGCATCTTGTGGCAGCTTGCATTTCCCCAAATTAAGCATAACCTGAACGTACACAGACATTCCTGATATAAACATGGAAAAGGCTCTGTTCTTGCTTAACTTCCATGTTTTAGTCTATAATGTTTAAATAGCTGTGCTCTCTTTTCACAGCTATGAGGACAGTACTTGCACTTCCAAAACATTGTAAAAAAAAAGAAGAGGAGCGTTTCAATTAAACATGCTCCGCATTCAAGTTGTGACCACGTTAGGTTAACCACGGCTGATTTGTAGTTTTTTTTTTTGCCAAATTAATTACAGACTTAATTTACTTAATGCTTTTCAGCTGTCAAGAGCATTCACATTCCCACAATGCACTCTGGTCATGACTAAAACTCAGTAATTGAAAGCCGCTTAACTTAAGTTAACACTTAGGTTATTCACTCATTCGACTTTATCTACAAAGTAGTAGAATATACTTAGAAACTTGTAGTAATGTCATCACACTTAGTAGAATATACTTAACATTTGGTAGTAATATCATAAAACTTAAATTCTTTAAGTGAAAAAAACTCAGTAATTTAAAGCCATTTCACTTAAAGTTATTCACACATTCGACTATATCTACAAATTGGTAGAATATACTTAGAAACTTGTAGTAATGTCATCACACTTAGTAGAATATACTTAACATTTAGTAGTAATGTCATAAACTTAAATTCTTTAAGTGAAAAAAAACTCAGTAATTTAAAGCCATTTCACTTAAAGATATTCACACATTCGACTATATCTACAAATTGGTAGAATATACTTAGAAACTTGTAGTAATGTCATCACACTTAGTAGAATATACTTAACATTTAGTAGTAATGTCATAAAACTTTATTTTTTTAAGTGCACTGTAAATAAATTGTTTAAGTACAGTAGACTTGATAAGAAATTGGGGCTAACAGTGCATATTCACTCTCTCCTCATTGGGAACAATTTAGAAAAGATGCTGGTGCTTAGAAAGAAAACACTCAGCTTCAGACTGTTTCTATCCAGCCTGTAGAGTGAAGCCTCAGCCCCAGTGGCCTAGCTACTGGGTGGGGAAGAACAGAACAGGGATCAGTAAATGAAGTGGCATATGCGGTCCGCAGACCTCTGACTTTGACCGTTAACCTGCGCTGCGATCAGGGTCGTCCAGTCACTAATGGCACTCTGAGTAAAAAAGCTGAAATCAATAGCTGGGTGGGGGGTGGGGGGGGCTATGGTCCAGGAAAGGCAGAAAACGAACCCCCCTACATATGGCAGGAGGCACCAGGGTTCACAGGTCGGTTATTTTGTCATGAACGGGGTCGGCAGTTTCTCAGAGCAGTGAGACTCGCAGGGTCTGAGACTTGGATGGCGATCAATAGTCACATGGCTGCGGTGCACCCGGGCATAACTCAACAAGACAGTGTAATCGGTGCTTAATCGTTACTCTCATAAAAGTGAAGCGTTGCTGTAACACACGGATACGGCGCAAGCGTAGACAGGTGTCGGAAGAGAATGCAATCAGGAGACATTAACGGCTGGACAAACAAGCAATAAAATAAACTGTCGGACAAAAAGGCAATACGTTTACACCAACTGGTGGACTGCAGAGAACCATCATTCAGAACCATCCTCAAAGATGCTGTTTGCCATTCTGATATTTTCCCCTGCAATCGACTCGAGGTCTGGGAACAGGAGTTACTCAAATACTTGTCGACTCTAGGCTGGCTTCAGCCCTGATCAGCAGGGATGGATTACCAAAAGGGCCTACCGGGCCTAGGCCTAGGGGCCCATGAGCTCAGGGGGCCCCTAAGCCAGCGCCTCTGCGTGAAGTCGCTGTTATTACCTTTGCAAAGGTTTGATAATCTGTCCATGCTGATCAGGTACCGATGCGACAGACATCAGGGCCAGACCTACACCAGGTTAACCTGCTACCACGGTACCGCCTGAATATCTGCCTGCACTCACAGGTGATTATTTGTGAAGTTCAAAGTTCAAGGTGAAGTTCCTTGTGAGGGTGTTTGTGGGCGCTGGATGTCTCTGCAGAAAACATATAAAATGCTCAACAGCATGACATTTCAAGAAGTAATTGAAACATTCGCACTGTCCTGCTCACTTCTTTAAAAAGTATTTAAAAACTTCTTATGACTATTCAATCATCAAACCCTCATCACACCGCTATGTGGTTCCAGTGCTTTATTTCTATTTCACCACAGTGTAGTGAACAAGTACAAAGAAACTAGCTGATGAAGCTCGCTCACTGCTCGCTCGCTCACTGCCTGCATGCCTGAATCATACCGCTGACTAAATTCCTGGAATACCAATTCCAAATTCATCCACCACCTACACAGGTGAATTTCAAAATGTGTGTTCCTCTCTCTCTCTCTCTTTCTCTCTCTCTCTCTCTGTCTCTCTCTCTCTCTCTCTCTCTCTCTCTCATCCAAGCCAAACAGAGCTGTGGTGAATGTTTTGAGTAAACAGGGCCATTGCAGTAGAGAGCAGAAGCTGTCAGCTGAAGAGCAGAAGATCAGTTCTGAAGTGGACTCTTAGCAGGACATGCTCCACTGGACCATATGACAAAGCCACGCTAATAATACAGAAGGATTTTAGTTGAAGGGGAGCATCTTATAACACATACATAAGCACTGAATAGCACATTTAAAAGGCAATACTTTTTTTTTTATAAAAAATATCTTTGTTTAAAAAAAAAAGCTTATGTCTGTATTTGTAAATTGATAGGATTAGTCTGTTTTGACACATAGGATGTTCATATCATTGGTAAACTATGTGTCGGTCTTTTCCCATTTGTCATGCTTTTTGTGATGTCATGTCAAAGTGTTTCTGAAAATGTTCAAATCTACCCATATAAATAAGTTATTTATTTGATAAAAATGCTGTGTACATGTAGGGTACATACTGTATACACACTGTACAGGTCACACTGCTCGATCAAACTCTACAGCTGCACTCTGCTGCCATCTACAGGTTGTGGCCATTAAATAATTTATTTGCCTAGTTCTTTATATATATATATATATATATATATATATATATATATATATATATACACACACATATATATGACCACCCATCTCAGACACAAGCCATAACTTTGTGCATGTCAATCAGTTGGTCTGCACTTTTTTTAATATATATATTCACATTTCAGCATTCCAATAACGACAAGATGGTGATCAGGATCAAAGACTACATAATAATGGTCAATGTTATATCTTTAGGTGACATTCTCCACATGAGAACATTCTCAAGAAGAAGAAACTTTCCTTTCACCCATGCATTTCATTCTTTGCAATATTTTAACTATTTTTGAACTAGTAGCCTAGTAACCTTAAGAAATGTCCAGCCTGAGTGTGTTTCCAGGCCTTGTATTCTTTGGTGTGTGTGCGTTGGCGGACCCATACACATTTCTTGGCGAGTTGTGAGGAATCTGTTGAACATAAATAAGTCATGAGCTTACGCCTGGCCCCGTTAGTAGAGCGAGCCCAGCGGCACTGCCCCGGTCTCCTGCTCAGAAGCACTCTGCCATGAAATGGAGCGGCCTCCCGCTCCATCAGTCTCACGGCTGGGAAAAAATACACTTAAGGGCAGAAATATTATTTACTTTGAAGTGTAATGACCCCTTGAGGGCTTGCATGGCCCGGCACACCGGCGAGAAAAAGCCGTTATTCATTTCTAAGCTGGTAAAAGTGAGGCCAGGCATGCCAGCAACAAGCAACTGCATCTTATTTATTTCATCGGGAACATACTGCTACTAATGATGCAATGGCACCTGTTATGGCTCCATTCCTCTGAAGAAGTGGGGTGGCTGGTTGGCAGGGAGGGGTGTGTATGCACTTGTCCTGCAGATAAAACAGACTTCTCTCTCTCTCTCTCCCCCTTCTCCTTCTCTCTTCATCTGAGAGGGCCATGATTTGTCACACTGCATAAGAATGAGGGAGGAAAAAATGAAGGAGAGATATCTCAGAGATTGCCTGTTCATCTTCATCTTCCGCTGTCTCTCTCATTCTCTCTCTCTCTCTCACAGTCCGTCTCCCTCCCGCCGTCTCTGAAGACATTAAACTTACATTCACACTCAGCAAGGGATGGGGCTAGTCTGTTTGCCACCGGCTATTATGGCACGAAGGCTTTCCGCTCTGTCTAAATGTTCCAACTGCCAGCGGCTAATCGAGCCCAGGCAAAGAGACTTTGTTCATGAAGTGGCAAATGTGTCCAACAAAGACCCTCTGATGCGTGTAAATAGCAATCGGTTTTCCCTTCCTCTTGCTGGAAAGAGCTTTTCATTCTCCTCATGTTGATGCCATGGCTGAGCCTGTTGCATGACGTGAGATTCTTATTTGCTGCCTTTTTCTAAAATGCTTTCCATTTGCACACTCTTTCTCAGTAAGAGTAAGTTGAGAAGCCCCCAGAGCTTATGTAACCCATCTCATGGCTGCTATGACGGTACGGGCAGGATTCCTGAACGGTTAGAAAAAATTCTTCATTTCCTGCCTCTCCAAGCGACAACCCATTGAGTGTGCATTCAGACATAAATTCAAGAGTCTGCACAAGATCCAGAGAGTGGAGAGTGGTGTTAATGACCTTGGTGAAGCACAATAATCATTATCAGGTCTGCAGGGGAGTGGATGAATCATGTTTAGGTCACGATCACTCAGTTGCAGTGATCACCATGCATACTTACAGTATATAACTGCAGACAGCTGAGATGTCTGATCAGGCCAGTGTTTATGTACCATCTCCTTTATTGAGACATGGCATTAGCTGATGAGCTGCAGCCCTCCTTTGTCTCCCATGTGGAAAAAAGCCTGCAAAATGTATTTATAGTATGTTCAGTGTTATATAGTAAATAGGATTACACACATAATTATGACCCCTTTCATACATATAAAAAAGATCTACCTTGCATGTTGAAAAGCATCATATCATTTTAGTATGAAATGTACATGCAAGCTCTTTACTACAGATTTATCAAGCAAGTATTGCACATGACAAGTGGGATTCCTATATGTTTTCAGAGACCTTTTCCATATGGGCTCCTTGTTGCGTTTTGGAGTGCAGTGTGTTCTATTGATCCTCGCATGATTGTAATGGGTCTTATGATTATAATGGGTCCTACCTTTGTCTCTATATCTTCCAAACATGTCTGGAATTACAATCTTTTCACGGTAGTGGGTTATCGCCATTGACGCCATGACACTGCACGCAGGAGTCAAAAGTATTACAACCATGAGTCGTTAGTGCTAACACCCAAATGATTATTCACTTGTTTGTTTAGTTACATTTTGAGTTTAGATGTACAGTTTGAATGCATCCTCTTTTTGATTCTTGATCCTCTTTTTGATCTGTGAGCCTGCAGACTGTTAGAGGCCATTTTAATGACTTGATTCACCACAGGTTTGTAGCTTTACAAAAGCTTCTGTTCCAACAGTTTTTTTTTTACTTATGTCTTTACCTATGTCCAACCAACAGATGACATGGGTCACATATTCAACAGACGACCTGCTCCACCAGCTCATCAGGTTTAGTTTTAGGGATATTACAAAGCCCTTTCATATACTTTTCCACCATGAAGTAATATCAACTTTGTAAAATTGTATGACATCTTTAAAGCACATATCAGCGAAATTATATTTCTACACCATCTCTAAAGCACATATCAGAGGAATGATGTTTGTACACCATCTCTAAAGCACATATCAGAGGAATGATATTTCTACACCATCTCTAAAGCACATATTAGAGGAATGATATTCCTACGGCATCTGTAAAGCACATATCAGATGAGTGATATTCCTACACCATCTGTAAAGCACTTTGCTTCAGCGGCTCCCAGCTCACATCACAGAGATCAAATCTGAGAATCAAACCTCTGGTCAGAACTCTTCACGCGAGACATCTTCATTACGTTTCACGCCATCCCCTTATCCCTTCCCTCACTGGTAAGCGTTTCCATCTCTCTCTTATCACCCGTCACTAGAGGCCAGTTAAGAAGATTTGGAGACACCTGTTGGAGATGAAATTGGTCTGTGTGGACACACGTGGTCAAGTGAAAGGATGTGGTCATTGCGTGTATTACATCCTGCCACACGGTGCAGGCTAAATGAGAGAGATGTGCATGTTTGAGATATATTCCCCAAATGTCTACTCTAATGCTGCTCATATGTCTACTTAATGCTGTCCAAGAAACAAGCCAACTTGTAATACAAAGGTCCTATAAATCGAGACTCTGAAAACTAAGATTCTCCACAAATTATTCTAAGGATGCAACTGTTTTGGAAGGACCTCATTACTTCTTGCTGTTATTTTTCCAAACACAATAGTAGACGTGAGAGGTGTAGGATGTACCTCATTGGCCGGTGGGTTGTTTCCTTATTACTTTTTCTGTCTTTATTGTTTCCTGTTGTCTTCCTACATCAGGACAGTGACTAGTAATGGGAGTCCTCCTTTATGCCGGCCCTCCCAAAGATATCTGACAGACACACACACACATATACACACTCACACACACACACACACACACACACTCTCACACACACACACACACACACTCACACACAAGTCAGTTCACAAAGGTATAAAAAAGTCACATATTGGTTTGACTGCTGGTTCTTCTACTACTGCTGCCAACCATACACAAATACATACACCAATGCTCGTTTGCAAAAACATACATTTTCTCCAGTCTCCAGTCCCCACCCTGTTTATATGCAAATTATTCCCTAAGCGATCCCTTTTACTACTCCCAATCTCTATATTCTGATCCTGATCACACCCCCTACACACAGACACACACACACACACACACACACACACACACACACACACACACACACACTACACACACACACACACTGCGCACACACACTGCACACTCACACTGCACACTCACACACACTCAAGATTCTCCCTCTCCTTGTGCACACACACTCCAGCAGGTATACAAACATGCATGGCAGATCAAATGTCTCATAGATAGACAAACAATTATGAACCTACACACTTTCATATGTACACACACATTCAGACCAAATCTCCTCTCATATTGCTGTCAGTGAGCCCTTACAGATGTCTCCATGGCAATAAAGTCCACACACATATCAGCACACAATACCCACAACACACAAACACACACACACACACACACACACACACACACACACACACACACACACACACACACACACACACACACACACACACACACACACAGGCAGTAGGGTTTTGTCATTCTAGGAGATGTCTGCAGGTATCTCCTTGGAGAGTGTAATTGCCGTGCAGTGCTGTGATGGTGTTTTCTTGTAATCATCACAGAAATGTCATGCCACTCGTTGTCTTCTCTCTGACATCTTACGGAATTGAACTTTTGAACTCTCACTTGTTCATCCTTTCTTTCTCAGGAAACAGAAAAAGACTGTGCCCACATACTCATGTTCACACCCCGACACCATAGCATTCCTTCTCACACACACACACAAAGTGTCTATTATAGTCGGGTCTAAGGATGATCTGACTGATAGAAGTATCATGGCATGGAGCAGTCTTACATAATCATCCCTCCTACTGCTCGTCTCTCTCTCTCTCTCTCTGTGTGAGTGTGTGTGGGGGGGGGGGTATGTGAATCAGACACCATCACACTAAACCTTTACATGTATGCAATCATAAATCTGTCTGTCTGAACTGGAGATATGCATTCCTGACAAACCACTGAGCCAACACACTCACTCACACACAGAGATGCATTAATGCATTAATTATATGTCATAGACCTGTCTCACACACACACACACACACAGTCATGCATTGCTGACCTGTCAAAGAACTGAGACGCAGAAAAATACACAAACACAGGAGACCCACGCGTTACTAAAATACAGCTGAGCCTCTATATAACTCTACAAGAGAAAAATCACACCAGCTTACTGATGCTAAAGGACCACACCAGGAGCAAAAAGAGTATTAAACAAAGAGAGGTAGACAAACAGACAGACAGACTGACAGAGAGAAAGAGAAACAGACAGACTGAGAGAGTGGGAGAGAGAGAAAGGGAGAGAGAGATAGAGAGAAAAGGAACAGAGAGAGAAACAGAAACAAACAGACAGAGAGAGAGATAGGAAGGGAGAGAGATAGAGATAGAGAGAAAAGAAACAGAGAGAGAAACAGAAACAGATAGACAGAAAACGAGAGAAACAGAGAGAGAGCGAGAGAAACAAACAGACAGAGAGATAGATAAGCAGCTTAATTCCTCAAAACACAGAATACCTATTGCTATATTAAGACCACTTTATCTTTGCTTTGATGAGAGTATTAACATACATTTACAAATGTTAACATACACACACACAAACATGTCACCACCCACCCCTCTCCAAACACACACAAACACACACACTCTCGCTGAAATACACATTCACACATATAGCAGTGTATGAAGACAAACACAAAGATCCTACCCCACTCTTTAGCTTTGATTTAGCATAACAGAGTTTACCTCTGGCCTTTCTGCTCATCTCTCCCGTCACTAAAGCATGGTGCTGCTCACGCTGAGAAATGGCCTCCGGCAGCTACCCCCTTTATTTCACTCCTGCGTGCTCTTAATGATAGTTAGCAACACTGAGGCATAATCATACTGACAGGAGCTCAACTACCACCAGGTCACACCGTTTGTGCATTCTGCAGCCTTTAGCAAAGCAGACTTCATTTGGCTTTGATCAGTAAGTAGTCTATTTCAATTGGTATGCAGAACAATACATAGTGTATAAACAGTGTGTCTACAATCAGTATAATCTTAGGTTGTTTGACAGCCACTGTGTCATAAAAAATTGGTCTCTTTCACCAAGTGATTACCAGAATTTGTAAGTAATTTCAGTATAATGACCATTGTTGTATCATGCTTTGGCAAGGATTTTAGCAGCATGAACCACAGATATCTACACTTTACTCGGTAGGTTGAGGGGAGGGGGTACTAACATCTTCATATATGGGGATGACTTAAGATTCATCATTAACAGAGATAAAGATTCATCATTAACAGAGGGGAAGTATCAGTGCTCTTGAAAATAATAATAATAATAATAATTAAAAAAAGAATGCCAAATTGAATTGACATGAGCACAGTAAAGTCTGTTTAGACAAATGCTTGTGTCAGGCTTCAGGCCCCTTGAAAATAATAAGATTAATAAAAAAGAAAAGAATGCCAATTTGAATTGACATGAGCACAGTAAGTCTGTTTCCCTTTAGACAGATGATTGTGTCAGACTTCAGGCCCCTTTGTTCCTCTTTCATAAAAGCAGGATTTATCAGGACTTAGTGGGGAAGATAAGTTTAACAGCTCAGAATTAAAGTTGCAAGGGGTAAAGCGTAAATTTTTACTCACTCCTTAATAGTCGATATTAGCCTTTGATTCTGTGCCAGTTCTCTAATCACAGCTTCTCATAAGCAGAGCCACCAGGTTCATTATGTCTGCAGTAATAATATAGAGTGGCGACACTGTTTAATGGACACTTTAATTAAGTCCAATAAAGGTCCATTCAGATACAGACTCAGTCATGTAAATCACCTTAACATCACAGAAGGTAAAATACACCTGAATATTATCTTAACTGGAAAAACACAGACACACATTTACACATTATCAAGATGAGATTAATTTGGGTTAGTTTATTATGATGGAGCTCTTCAAATCACTTAGAGGCAGCATCATTACACCTATAGCACTACTGTAACAGTAGTTACTATCTTGTATTTCAATAATTATTTGATTGCTGACACTCTCAATCCAAGATGGTACACGGCGGTACGCATGCACAATATATAAATATATTTATATATATATAAAATAATATATACGTATATTAGTATGCACAGAAAACTTGTGTCTGTCAAAACATATCTGTTTTGTAAAACTACATTGAGATTTTCAAAGAAAAAGCCATATCCAAGACTGGTCAATGAAAGGAAAATGTTAAAATGGGCAAAAGAAAACAGACACTCAGTGAAAGATTGAGATCTAACTTGAGGAGTTTGGATCACAGAGAAGAAGCTTTGTGAGGAGACAGACGGGCAATACTTGCTCTTGCTGCCATTATCCAAACATGATAGGTTTGAAGTGATACCCAAATGCGCCTCAAAATAGTGGCAATCTCCACATTATATTCAAGATGATCTATCTCTTGATTCTCGTGATATTTATGGACAACATTGAAGTCTGTTAGGCCCTAAAAATATCTTGGAACAGAGATGAGTAAAAGGACCATTAGATGGTCCATGATCAAAAAAGACTCAGCAAAGCGGGGCATCAGTCTGCCTGAGGCTACAAACAGTTTTATAGCTACATTGCTCTGAAATAACATCATTTCATAGCTTACATAGGAGACTAAATTACCTTCCTGATGGATTCTTTACAGACACCATTAAGCTGTTAGATATTTGGGGCAAAGGTCATCGATGCCCCTTTTAGACAGGCAACACCAGCCCTGTTCAGATACACAAACAGGCAAGTCTGTCAGTTTAAGGTGGCAGGGAGGTCAGTGTGCGAAAAGACATCAGCATGTCGGTTTCATGAACCAAGCAGTCAGCAGTTACAAATGGACAATAAGGTTTGCATCCATGATGGACCACCGATCAACTGGCACCTAAAAACTCTTCCTGCCGAATATCTCTTCTCTACTCTCTCTTTCTCTCACCATAATCCTCATTGAAATTATTCTAGATTCCAGACACACACAGAGACAGTCTTTGCTTTTCTTCTCTGAGTGAGTGTTCTGCATTCATCTAAATACCACAGGTTATCTCTTGAATACTTTATCATTAGAGGACATCTGGATATTCATGTGTCTTGAATAAATGAGCAACTGACAAATGAACTGAAAAGTGAGAGGATGTGGCTAATTGTGATGTTATTCTTGTTTAATACATTCTGTAATATTATAATTTATGAAATGTCATAGTCTGAACATGAATCACAGTCATCCAATTCAATGGAGAAACATGTTTTCCGAAAGATCGCTATTACTTCTTGATACTGCCACCTAGTGGTGCTCAAGATGATCACATATTGTGCTTCTGATTAAAGCAGGTCCATTACGTCATATGTCAGACCAGGGTAGTGCCACATCATGAACATATACAGTATGTTGAATACAGATAAAAGTCTCCTGAAACTGGTTGATATTTTGGAGACAACTGAAAAGAACATTTAAAATAGTGAAAAATTGAGTGAAATGAAAGAGTGTGTGTTACATTTGCCTACAAAAAACTTAAGAAATAATTTTCCACAAATGCAATCATTCTTATGTTTGCAGGAAGGTAAACAAATTTAATAAATCTGTAATGTAGTTAAATTCTACCTGTTAGTCATCACCATCTAATTGCATTTCCTTATAATCCCTTTCTTTAGATACTTTCATTTTAAGATATATTGAGTGTTGTGTGTATTTGGCTATGTCCATCTTATAGTTAGAAAAATTGAAAATGCATCTATTCTTATGTGCGTCTGTGTGTGTGCGTGTGTGTCTGTGTGTCTCTCTGTCTGTCTGTGTGTGTGTGTGTGTGTGTGTGTGTGTGTGTGTGTGTGTGTGTGTGTGTGTGTGTGTGTGTGTGTGTGTGTGTATGTATGTGTGTGTGTGTGTGTGTCTGTGTGCACACGTGCATGTGTGCCCAGCACTCCTCTTGCAGTGTGGTAGTCCACAGCTGAGTTGGCCTACATGACCCCGCCATGAGTGCCGCTGTGCCACAGTCCCTGGTGGCCCTCCACCACTCGAATATGGCTGGATTCAACACTGTTTGTGGTAAATAAGAGCAGATTGGACACTGGAATCATGGTTCCATCAGCCAGGTCAATAACCGGCACCTCTTACATCCCACCTCTTGTTGCTTGTTATACGGGTTGGCAATGATCAACAGGACTTGAATGGTTTGCTGACCTGTTTCCCAACACCTCCATAAAGCTGCCCACTGCATGAAAGTGCAAAGCCGTCAGCAGCAGTATCTTTTAGGCTGAGGGAAGAGTAGCTTTAGTTTTGAGTGCAGGCAGTTTTGAGATAAGTGGAGCAATCAGAATCTGGATCAGATGTTTGGTTTTCTCTCAAGACAATCACAATTGAAATCGACATGAGTTTGACAAGAACAAGATGATTTACTCAAAGCAACTGACAGTGTGTACTGACAGCTCTTTTCTTATCTCAGCATTAGGACATGATGTAACACAGGCATGTCTTTGTCTTAGAGTATGATTACACTCTAATATATAGGAGGCTTAATTTGAATGCAAAAGCTACAGGCATTTCCATGTTGTGCATAACATGTGTTCCCCTTTTCTCTCAGTCTCTCACCCAGACCTCTTGATAAGTGTGTGGGTTTCCCTCCACTTTGACTATAGATCAGCTATGATACATTACACCCAGCAAAGCCACCCTGTCACCGAAGACTGGAAAGCCTGTGTTGAATGTGGATATGTGAAGCAGTTCCGGGTAACATTGCTCTGCTGTTTTATTAATAGCCAGACCTCATGATTCAGCCACTCACCTGATCAAATGTGCCCCCGAGTAAGTCTTGTTTGAAACAAAGACTAAAGATTTACCTCTTTGCTTAAAGCAGCAATAAGGAGTTCTGTTCCAAAACTATCAAGCTAACTACCTAAAAGGCATGCAAAAACCTTGCAAACACCACCAACAGCCCAGCTGACACTGATAGAAGCTTGCCAACACCCTAACTGGTGTCTTTTGGCCATATAGCTGGCAATGTCATGCTGTGAAAGCTTTTCTTCCATTTTTGCAAGGTAGTCCAGCCCGGAACACAGAACTACATAGGGCATATCCTGTATGGCTAGTGAAAAAGACACAGGTGTTTATCTGTCCTTCACATGATCATATGCTATCAAAATGAATTTGAGGATGGTACCAAAACTAGTTGCCTATAAAAGCATACCTCAAAAAGTGTCAAATTGTTGCATTGTGTTACTTTAACAATGCACATATTATGGCCCTAACCCATTTCTTATTTTTGACACTTACCCCATTGTTTTGTTTTTTGTTGTTTTCAAGTGCCCCCTCATTTTCAAATAGCGCTACAAAACAGAGTTACAGGGAGGAGTGGTTGAAATATTCCCCAATGAAAGGGGACAGCCCTCAAGACCCCTACCCACCTGCAATGCTTTTAAGAGCAGTAACAAGGGCAGCAATTTAGGGCATCATATGCCATTGGAGGGGATAAAGGGGATATGGAAATATCAAAATGTGTGACGGTCATGCACAAATCATCCTTACACAAACCATCCTTGTCATGCTTGTTATAAAGAAACTGTTCATAATAAATTGAAAGAATGTTAAACTGAAATAATCTAATAGTTGATACATTTTTATGGGCCATTTACCACTTGGTTTTGGATCTGCTTCTGAAAACATTCAGTTTGAAGAGCTATATAGCCCTACCTCTTATCCCTGCCCCATGATCCCAAAGGGAATGAGAACTCCCTTCTCCCTACTTCTACATGTGAGCATAACAGAGGGTTACGGCCGGGTCCAGGGAAGTGGTAGGGACAAGGGGTGTATTGGAATTGGGCCTCTATCTCACAAGCATGTCTACATGTAAAAGTGTACAGTGAGAAGACAGTAAATCTGTCTGGATATGTGTGGTAAGTCCACCAGAGATACATTTATCCCATTTTCCTCCACTTTTATAATGTTCAATTGCACATTTGAAGTCCAGGCCCCAGGGTAGCGAGTCATGAAATTGGTGCCAATTGTGCTGGATCAGTCTGAATTGCACACCTGCCGTCTTTAAGAGTATTGATGCTTTTTGTGGGAAGCTGATCCTTTCTGCCTCAACTCTAATTCATTCATGTCACACTGTTCCTTTAAAGTCTTTTTTTTTTTGGTGGGGCTGGTGATTCAGTGGAAATACAGGCTTTGTATTCTCTACATTGCCTAAAGTTCCCTTCACTTCACTTCCTTCAGCTCAATATGTTGCCGAAGACAGGTGCAAGTGACCAGGAATTGACAGACTGCTGTCTTGCTGCAGATAAAGAGGATTCAACTATTATAATTAAAGTTGGTCCAAGTTGGTCTGGGTCTATGTATGGTTTTGGTTCTGCTGCTGCATTGGTGTGTTTTCCATGTGAATCCAGACAAAAGGAGAGGTCATTCTGGAGCTTTTTAATGTCTCTGTAGGAAACCCAAAAAGGTTGCTGAGAGCACTAAATAGCGCCCATTGCCCAAAGTATAGCCCTTGTCATCAGGGAGGCCCATTTGGAACAGTACATGATTGACGTCTCCATGGGAAAACCATTCAGATATGCTGCCACTGAGAGGGCAATAATGGCACCAGTGGCATTAGGTACTGACCTAGCAACGGGGTAGGACACCCACACAGAACCGGTGACACAGAGCGAGCGTCAGCTATGGCAGTATAGGGTCGATCAAGAGCTTGCTCACCAGTCAAGCGTGTAGTGTATAGCTTGTTGTGTTGGTTAGTTGCATGCATATGGCCCTTTGCCATAGAGGCAGGCACACCAGATTGACGCCTCTAGATAAACTACATTAGATTAGATTAGATTCAACTTTATTGTCATTGCACAGAGTACAAGGACTGAGGCAATGAAATGCAGTTAGCATCTAACCAGAAGTGCAAAGCCGAAGAGTGCAGAGTATGTGCATAATGGTAATATAAATATAGATAAATAGGATATACACAGTATGACATAAGATATAAGTGGTATGAACAGTAAGAACATGAGCAGCAATAATGGTGATTAGTGCAGATGTGATATAGTTATATGTAAAGTGCAGGTGAAGTACAGGTGAAGGTGGCAGTAGAAGTTATAAAGTTATAAATGGCACTAGTGGCACCAAGTGTTCATGAACAAAGCCAGTGAGGTTAGTCAAAGGAAGGCCCATGTGCTACACATTAGCTTGTTTGTTTAGTTGGCAGCTATGGCAGGCACCACCATGCACCATACATATTTACACAGGCCTTGCTGATTTCAAACTTAATGATCAGTACCTGAAGGTAACACCAGTGAAGATGCAGCTCCTGCTTCCCATCTCTGTAATGAGGTGGACACTCTTGATATGTGCCAAGTGGTTCCTGCCACAGTGGCTGAACAGGACATCCTGGCAAGGTCCTCGTGGCAGGGACTGCAGAGGAAAAGCGAGTCCGCCATCTTAAACTACTTCAACCCATCCACCGTTTTCTTCCTTGTCAGAAGACTAGTTTTCAAGCAGAAGCACAGTGGCTCGGACCAAGCTATAAACAATTCCCGCCAATCAATCTTCAGGAGAACGGTAGGGAAGGGTGTCATCTGCTTTATATAAAAATTATATAATTGTTTATTTCTATAGTTTGTTTTCTTATAACGAAAACTACACACCACATGATTTATGATTCAGGAGAGGATTATTCTCATTTTTCAAGGCAGTGGGTGCCCTAGTGGCAGATCAAAGACAAGTGGAGCTGGGGTAGAGTGACAACAAGCAGCAGCATAGAGGTCTGATGCATAATACATGGGCATCTTTCTCTTTACAACTGACTCCCCATGCAGAGCAAGAGGTTGAATGCATCACCCTGAGTTCCTAAACTAGTATTCAGGATCATTTTCCACAAGGAACTGGTACACCTGACACCAGCAGAGGGAGCTATAGGCCATATTCCCGTCTCTCACAAGCAACCGTGTTCCTGCATTAGTTCTTGTTGTCTTATGTTCCATCAGGGGCTTTTTTATGTTTTGTTTGTACATCTCCGATAACAGTGAACATGGCCTCAATGCCCTGCATCAAGCCTGAGGTCATTCTACAAGTTCACCATTTAAATTGGAAAAGCCCTTAGACAGAATCCACCTCAGGAGGGTTTAAAAGGTTCTCTGCCTGAGGCCTGGCCAGAAAAGAGATGAGTGGAACAGGGAAAGTGAGAAAACAGATGATATACGTGCACATGTATGTACACAAGCCAGGTATACACACAGGAATATATGTGAGAGCAGGAGTGAACAGATCAGTGGGCAAATGCTTGGTTATCAGCGATACAGCATATCAAAAGTAGCGATGTACTGGGAATGGGAAGGCTGAATTTCTACCTAACAATGAGTTGAAAATGAGAACCACATGTTTAAGAGAGATTACACTTAGTTGTACATGTGTGTGGTAGCATTTCAACCGTTG
>NC_045154.1:11610262-11650262 GCF_900700415.2 Clupea harengus | reverse complement strand
GCCTAGGGGCGATATAAGCTAATTGTGTGCCAAATTTCATGCTTTTATCACTCTTGTCACGATCGAGTTGTTAAGCCACCTGACTATTACTGGCCTTCTGATGACAGCTTCTAACCATGGTTACTGTTGCTAACGAACTCAGACAAACAAACATGCGACAAAGTAATTTGCTATGGAGTAATGCTGGGAGCGTTGTTCTCTATCCATTGAATAGGGAATGTATTTCACGTATGTGTAGAACATATTTAGAATCGCTGACCTTACATAAAACGGCAGTGAAAAAGCCCAGAGACAGGAGGCAAACAGTACCTCTGCCTCAATGAGGGGGTCGTATGAGAACATGTGAACATAATAACGTTATACTTATTAGCAGCGAGGCTAGCTAGCTACTATGTGTTCCAATGAATTTTTGGTCTAAGCGTTAGCAGCAACCTAACAATAATGGTTGAAAACTTCAGTTAAGACCTACAATACTTTGCAACATTGGTGTAGCACATGAACAACTAACCGAGTCGATGTAGACATATAAACGTCGTGTAGATAGCTTTATTCACATCAAATATTTCCCATTAACAGGCTCCCGAGACGCCGCCATCTTGGTTCGATTTTTTTGATAACTCCCGCCCCTAGGCTTCCAGATCACACACACGCCGAACTGATTGGCTCTCATTCCGTTTTCCCATTCCACCTTCCGTTTCAAGTGAAATACCTTCCGTTTCAAGTGAAATGCCTTCCGTTTACACTGAAATTCAGGGACATTATTCAGAATACCCTCTCACACACACATATGAAAAGCTCTCACACACACATATGAAATGCTCTCACACACACTACTGAAAAGCTCTCACACACACATATGAAAAGCTCTCATACACACATATGAAAACTTTTCATATGTGTGTATGAGAGCTTTTCATATGTGTGTATGAGAGCTTTTCATATGTGTGTGTGAGAGCTTTTCATATGTGTGTGTGAGAGCTTTTCAGTAGTGTGTGTGAGAGCATTTCAGTAGTGTGTGTGAGAGCTTTTCATATGTGTGTGTGAGAGCTTTTCAGTAGTGTGTGTGAGAGCATTTCAGTTGTGTGTGTGAGCGTATAGCTTTTCAGTAGTGTGTGTGAGAGCATTTCAGTAGTGTGTGTGAGAGCATTTCAGTTGTGTGTGTGAGCGTATCGATTTTCAGTAGTGTGTGTGAGAGCATTTCATATGTGTGTGTGAGAGCATTTCAGTTGTGTGTGTGTGAGTGTAACGGACTTTAACCAGCCCGCTACAATAATTATAAATAAAATGTCTCTGTGTGGTCAAAGATACATGCAGCGGAGTCATGGACGTTATCTGTCATCAGTTTATTGTACCTGCAACACAGCAGTAATGGGCGATCACAAACACGAGGGTAACACAATGCTGGTATCCCTTTAACAGACTTCCAAGCAAGGGGCTAACAGATGAAATGTACGTAGGCTACCATAGGCTAACCACCGTTCCATACATTACAGCCTACCGTCTACAACACTAGTAGTAAAACGCGATCGTATAGTGTATTAAATATTAGTGATAAAAATGCAACCATAGACATAAACATAGTACATGACAGATAAGTGACAGTTTTAAGTATAAATATTCACAACACAGTCAGGCTCAACATACCTGCAACACAGCAGTAATGGGCGATCACAAACACAAGGGTAACACAATGCTGGTATCTACAACAATGAATTAGCCAGTTAGCACCCACTTAATGGCTAGACAATATTTACAACTTGCACGTATTTAACGCCGCTAATTTGCATATTTAACCCAATGCAAATAGCGGAAATGATAAACGACAATCTTATATCACAAAAAAAACACACATCATGGAAAACTTTGAAAAATACACAATACTAATTCATTTTCTTAACGGAGGATTAAAGACACCCAGCTTACCCCTTTAACAGACTTCCAAGCAAGGGAAAGTCTTGAGGTGTGTCACACCAATTATCGCCCCATTAGCAACAACACTGAACCCAGTAGTGGAACCAACAAAAATGATATACATATATACAGAGATTTGGGGAAGTTCATAAAAGGCACGAAACTTCATTTTTTACATTGTTACATGAGCGTACAGTTTTTCATATGTGTGTGTGAGAGCATTTCATATGTGTGTGTGAGAGCATTTCAGTTGTGTGTGTGAGCGTATAGTTTTTCAGTAGTGTGTGTGAGAGCATTTCATATGTGTGTGTGAGAGCATTTCAGTTGTGTGTGTGAGAGTATAGTTTTTCAGTAGTGTGTGTGAGAGCATTTCATATGTGTGTGTGAGAGCTTTTCAGTTGTGTGTGTGAGAGGGTATTCTGAATAATGTCCCTCACGGCCCCTCATACACACACACACACACACACACATACACACATGAGTATGCTAATACTGACACACACATACACACACACACACACACACACACACACACGCATGAGTATGCTAATACTGACACACACCCACACACACCGTCCTGCCCACCATAGTCTCAAATTCAAAGTAGTAATAATCATCACACATACACACATACACACACACACACACACACACACACACACACACACACACACACACACACACACACACACACACACACAGAAAGACAGTAAATATATTACTTCACCACAAAGACATCATGCAAACAGTCAAAGGCCCTATAAACAGACCAGTAAATATGTGGTTAAAGAGATGGGCTTGGACCCCCAAAAACATCAACAAAAAGATAGAGATATGTTTTCTGATATTACTGGAATGGTGTTTTCTATTGGGAGTTGAGATCCATCCAACAACCTTGATTTGGTTCAGGTGAAGGAGAACGCTGGATCAATACTGCCTGCCCACAGGAAAACCTCCATGCAGGATCATATTAAATGTTGACACAGTATTTACAGAGCAAGCCACCTACACAGCACTGAAGCACTGGGTCAGAGAAAGGGATGCGACCCCAGGCTTATGTGGATTTGCCTGTCTGCACTCCTCGTCTGCTAAGTTGATTTAAGGACGTGGGGGGTCGGGGGTGGGGGTGACGGAGTATGTATGTTTGAGCATCTTATTATAAGATCACTCCTGTTGAAGAGGAGGTTCTACTGCAGTAGCTCTGTGGGCATGGAATCTTAAAAAAAGACATTGGCAAAACCAGAAACTTCGTCATTAGATAGATCTGCTCACACACAGAGACATGAACACACACGCACACCCTGAGGAGCAATGTTGCTGGGCAATCACATGAACGATGAATGAATGAACATGATTCATTTAACTGGGCCTTTGTCATGCAGCACGTGTGTGAGTGTGAATATGCTGTGTATTACACACATGTGTGTGTTTTTGCGTGTGTGTCTGTGTGCGCAGTGTGTGTGTGTTTATCTGTGTTTTGATGTGTGAACATTGGCCAATAATGCCATGGATAATTATTCTGTGTATGTGTGTGCTTTTGGTTTGAGGGTGTGTGTTTGAATGAGTAATACATTTGAATGTGGCTGTGTGTCTGCATTAGCTTTTCTGTCTGTGTGTTGGTTTTACAGAATTATACATCTTAGAGTGTGTGTGTTTGTGTGTTAGAGAAAGGTGTAGGGCAGTATGTATATGTGAGCTGTGCTGGATAGAAGTGAGGAGAGCTAAAGCTACATGCTTAAGTGTGTGTGTGTGTGTGTGTGTTTGTGTGTTTGCGCGCCCTGGTAAAATGCAGAGGATCAAGAACAACTGGTGTACAACCGGTGTGTCATTTAGGCCTGGTCCTTATCCTTTCGATTTCTCACACACACCCTGATACTGGTGTTCGGAGAAAAAGCTGGATGTGTAGATCTGAAGTTTTATAGCCACAACAGAAGATGGTCCATGGATGGTCTTATGGATGATGGCTGGTCAGTCTTTCTAAAGGAACTTAGTTCTTTCCACTTTCTTGTGTTTTGCTGTTCTTTACGACCAATTAGAACTAACCCTGTTCTCTATTTTTTTTTACACAATCCGAACGTGTTGCGTATTGAAAGATCTCGCTGTCCTCCGTCGAATTCGTCGGATGCCCACATTTTGGTTCAAGTTAGTTGTTCAGGAATAACAGACTTAGCGGCTTAGATGGCTTAGCGAAAGAGTGTTTTATTCAGCCGCTAGCCACGGTCAGCTCGGCGCAGCACGAGCATGCGCTAGGCACGTCTGCTGCTCACGGTCGGTCTCCTTGCTTCTCTTCTCAAAACACTACAGAGATGTACATACATTTATATTGTAGAATTAACATATGTGTGAAGGGGAGTGAATGGGTGTGTCTGGAGGTCAGGGGGTAAGCCTAGTTTGACCAAGGGCCATAGTCAGGTATGGCCATATAGATGCTAATGCCTTGTGGCCTCGACCATCCTGTCGTGGCTGTAGACAAAGGCCAACTAATGTTTCTAGCTCCAAGACACACAAAAGCCAGGAACCATGTCTGATGGCTCATCAACATAGACAAAAGGCCAGGGGCCACCTCGATGGCACTAGTCTGGTGCTATGCAAACTAATTTGCATTAGTTTGTTGAGATGTAATTAGATTATGTAAAGTTATGAAAATGCCTACATCTAACAGTATCCATTTCCATTTCTTGGGATAATTGTGGCAAAGTCAATTTATCTTAGTTACAACCTGGCTGTCCACCGCTCAGCAGTCAGCTGTGAATTTGAATGAGGCCATTCATACTTCCATGAGTTAATCCATGTCCACCAAATACAAGAATATTACTACCCTGGCCTCAGATCTCCACACGCGCACGTACACACACAAACACACACAGACACACACACACACACACACACACACACACAAAACACACACACACACAAAACACACACACACACACACACACGCACGTACGTACGTACACACACGTACACACACGTACACACACACACACGAAAATCTACACACTCAGGTCCACTTCTGTACTGGCTCTAATTGAACCTGGTAAAGTTACAGAAGCTCATGCATCGTTCTTGATTCATTTTTCATGCTGGTTAATGAGAATGAACTCCAGATGCACAGTGGCAGCACTTCTCACACCTCCGTCAGCCCCCCGATGCCTCTCCTCTCCTCAACCGCCCGCAACACCCCCATGGCCGAACAACCACACTTCCCATTTCAGAGCGCCCCAGGATCCCATCAGAAGTAAGCCTTAACTGGAAAATGAAGGAGAAATGAGTAAGAAGGGAGGAAAGAATATATGGAGACGGAGCAGGAGACAAAGACGGATGGAGGGAGAGAGGGCAAAAACACCACGAATACCGGGTTGTCAGGATATAAAACAGCAGCATTTTCTTGAACAGCCCTGAACCTTTTATTTCCAACTTTTTTAGGTATGTTTTACAGGCAACTAGTTTTGGTATTTTTTTTCTGTTGGTATATGATCATGTTAAGGACAGATAAACACACGTGTTGTTCCCATTACCTGCCCAGACGATCAACTATGTAGTTCTGTGTTCTGAGACGAAACACCCTGCGGAAAATCTCGGAAAAGATTTCTCAGCACGACATCACCAACTGTATCGCCAGAAAACAACAGTTAGCATGCTAGCAAGCACCAGTACAACTACCAACTGGACTATTGGTGATGTTTGCAAGGTTTTTGCATTCTTTTTTCAAATAGTTAGTTTGCTAGTTTTAGATCAAAACTTGTCTTCATCATCTAGCAATGTCCTCCAAAAAATACGGGAGATGGGCAGAATTAATCATGTACCACAGAGAGCCATTGATTACTGTTGCCAAAATCCCTCCCAGCAGTCATGCAATAACATAGGCCTGCATTATTAGAAATGTAGCCAACAGAACATGCAGTCTTAAGTCTTCCAAGAAAGTCCTGGCAGCGTGCCCCCATGCCCCCCGCCCCAGATCAATCCACGCTGGATGAGAGGACGTATGCTAAAGGTCATGTGTAGTGCAGGGTGAGTATTGGATGATTAAGCTACTGAAGTGGAATGTGTATTGACCAGCCATGGAGTCAGTCTTCTATCACCCACACTAGCAATGCAGATCACTTCTGCATGACGATTAAATAAAATTATATTATTTGAGCTGTGCTGTACTGAATGTACTTATCTTGTAAGTAAGATTATGGTTGTTTTGTAAAATGAGTTCTTATTTTTTTTGTAATCTGTCAAATGTGTGGGTCAGAGATATATGTCTGATCTCTTTCCATGTGCCTGAATTTGCATTCATTCAGACATTCAACCCAATTTATGAGATTTATCTTAGCCAAATCACCAGTAATGGCCGATCATCTACACTATACATGTGCAAGCACTGATGAAACTGAACTCCTTAACTTCCTGTGATGAGATGTTCCCGTAGGAGGTAGGTGTGTGTGTTTGTGTGTGTGTGTGTGTGTGTGTGTGTGTGTGTGTGTGTGTTTGTTGTAAGCACGGTACAATCTCACAGCACAGAATGTCAGATTAAGGGAGTTTTCCAGGACCAGTTAGCCCAGCTGAAGACACTATTCTGTTGAACATGAAGCCTCTGAAGACTGCAGTGATGACTGTGAGGAGCTGTGTGCGTGTCGCTACAAAGTCCCTCTTATCCAATGCAGACCTTTCCAGGTGATGTTACAGGTTCCCTTTCAAAGGTACTGGTTCCCTTTCTATTAGGATGAGTTTAATAAGAGCATAACTAGAAGTTCAACCCCTAAAACAAGCCCATATCATCAGCTTACATATAAAACTGTCAAGATCAAAACACTAAAACTAAAGCATACAAGTAACAATGAGTAATGAGTGGCTCCTTAAGATCACCTCTGGCTATAGTTGTGGTCAACATAACAAATTAGTTAGTGGCCTGTTCTGTAGCAGACATTAACCCTGGGTGACTTGTTCAAGAAACATGTTTGGGGCATTTAAAGAAACACTATGCAACAATTTGCCAGTTTCTGGTCTATGTTTTTATGAGCAACTATTTTTGGTATCATCTTAATTACTTTTGATGAAATATGGTCATGTGAGAACAGATAAACACACCTGTCGTTCCCACTAGCCGTCCAGACCATGCACTATGGAGTTATGTGGTTCATATCGGAAGACCCCGCGAAAATGTAAGAAAAGCCTTCACAGCACCCTAACAATCAACAAAAGACACAAGTTAGTATGTTAGCAAGCTTTTATCACTACAAACTAGGCTGTTGGTGGTGTTTGCATGTTTTTGTGTGTTTTTTTAAGCTAGGTAGCTCGCTAGTTTTAGACCAAACCCCCATAATGCTTCTTTTAGAGAATACACTTTTGAATGTAAATTAGCCAGATTGTTTACAAATAAACGGTATGGATCTCAGGATACTTCAGAGTGTACTTTTGTAATTAGGGTTTAGAAGATGAGCACCACACATTTATTTGCTGTGGTGAGGACATCAACCACTACAGGCTAATGCTTCTAATAGACTGCCCGTCAGTGCCATCAAACCAGCAACAATACAAAGAACATGTGGTGGACTCCATCCCTTACTCTGCAGTAGTCAACCTGTGTGTCCAGCTTCCTCCTTATCTTTCAGATTGTTGTCCTTTTCCCCAGGATTATATGGAGCACCTTGTTGCCAGGGTGATGATAATTACAGGAACTGAGTTACCAGGCAGACGGCGGCAATAACTCTGTACACGCCGTTGCCATAGCAATGCCGGTCAAGCCAGCTGCAGATGTCCGTGTGCGATCCAGCACCACAGAGCATTCGCTCACACACACACACACACACACACACACTAACGTCCAGTAAAAAAAAAAAAACATGCTGTCATAGTCCACAACCAGTTTGCACTTCAAAACATTTACAAAATACCTACAAAGTGAAAAGCCATAAATATACATAGCTGATGTACACATCCATAAATAAATTTTCTACAGTTATAAAGTTGTTAAGACACAGCCTCCAAAGCCCATCCAGAACACACTTCTACCACTCTACTTCTATCTACCAAACAATGAAGACCTCTGCACACACCTACTATATATGTAGCATCTCTGCTCATATCAACCAAACATCTAACAACTCGCCAAGCATCTACCAAACACCAATCATCTTCTCACATATGGTTACTCCTTCAAGTATACTGCTAGATTAGTTTCACAATAAAATAACCTGTTCTGTGAAGTAAACAGGCATTGTATAGAGTGGACCGAACAGGTGCAAGGCCAATCAACAGAGGGTGTGAAATGAAGCATCTATTGTATGAAAAGGCTTGAGAGTGGATCAGATTTGCTTGGATGAGTAACTGGTAATGAAGCTAGAATGTGAGTCTGTGCTTTTAAAAGCCAGAGAAGCAGCAGGTGCAAGCAGGCAACACGTATATCTCAGGCACTCACATGAACCCACAAGTCTCAAATAAACACACACACGCACACACACACACACACACACATACACACACACACACACACACACACACACACACAAGCACATGTACACATACAGGTGTTACACAAACAAACATGAATGCATCAGTCTCCCTCAAATACATTCATATGAGCAAACAGGTCACACACATGCACAAACAAATACACAGATCACACACACACACGCACACACACACACACACACACGCAGGCTTCCATAACAAACACACACACATGCACAAATACAGATTTCACAGACACACACACACACACACACACACACACACACACACACACAAACACACACCATCACACACACAAACGCGCACACACACCTGCAGGCCTCTGTAACAAACACACACATGCAAGAATACTTATGGTTACATAAGTTACATGGGCAGCACGGTGGCTCAGTGGTTAGCACTGTCGCCTCACAGCAAGAAGGCCCTGGGTTCGCACCCTTCCAGGTCGTTCCAGGTCCTTTCTGTGTGGAGTTTGCATGTTCTCCCCGTGCCTGCGTGGGTTTACTCCGGGTACTCCGGTTTCCCCCACCATCATAAAGACATGCATTGCATTGCGTGAATATGAATGAGTGTTGGTGGTGGTCGGAGGGGCCGTTGACGCTGATTGGCAGCCACGCTTCTGTCAGTCTGCCCCAGGGCAGCTGTGGCTACTGAGGTAGCTTACCACCACCGGTATGACTGTGTGTGTATGACTACTGGACTCTGTAAAGCGACTTCGGGTATATAGAGAAGCGCTATATAAAATTGAATTGATTGATTGATTGATTACAAAGGTCTCAGACATTTTCAAGTCTAATACTGTCATTCCGGTTTAAATGATCTATGTGTGTCCCATGTCTTTCCTCCTTCAAGAGGATAGCATTTTCAGATTTGAAGAAACATTGTGGAGTTTTGGTCTAAATCTAGCAAGCTACATACATACAAGGCATACTGCCATACTGGCATACTGCCATACTGCATACTGCATACTCCACCCGGCCAACCTCAAGCAGATGGGTCCCCCCTTATGTGCCGTGGTTCTGCTTAAGATTCCTTCCTGACTAACAGGGAGTTTTTTCTTGCCCCTGTTGCCATTGTGCTTGCACTAAGGGGGTTCAGGCTCTGGGCTTTGTAAAGCGCCTTGAGACAATTGTATTGTTATAGCGCTATATAAATAAAATTGAATTGAATTGAATTGAATACTGTGAAGGCTTTTCTTCGATTTTCGTGGGGAGTTTTTTCCGACCCGAACTGTAGAACTACATAGTGCATGGTCTGGACGGCTAGTGGGAAGGCCAGGTATGTTTATCTGTCCTTCACATGACCATATTCCATCAAAGTTAATTTGATGATACCAAATGTAAATGCTCATAAAGACTACCTCAGAAAGTGGAAAATTGTTGCATAGTGTGGCTTTAAGTCAGATGTTGAAACACTACACGTTTAGCTCAGAAATTTGAATGACTGTGAGCGCTCAATATGAGATCTGGTAAAAATAGATAGCCTTGTGGGGAGCATGAGCAGCTAAATAGACAAGCTCCTTTTTTGTTTACCATTTTCACAGGAACAAATGAAAATTCACTTCATTCATATGGACAGAGAAAGCAGTAGCAATACCAAAGGTCACATGTTTATTTTCCAAAGAACACAAATTATGAGAAAATGCATAGGCCTACTTTTCCTGCACTGTGAGTAAATTCAGGCTGGCTACCATTTTAGCATCCTCTATTACTGGGTTACATGAGTAGAGAGAATGAAGCACCATCAAGTAACACACACACACACAAATACACACGCTGAAAAAAATGACATGCACTGCCTTCATCCTCATTGTGCCCCTGCTTGGCTTAGGATGTGTTCAATTAGCTTGTGTTTCCAGAGAGTGGGTGAACACTTAATCCCGCACACCTGCTGTGCTCCTTCAGGTGAACCACCGTGGTCTGCCTCACCCACATGGACACACACACACACACACACACACACACACACACACACACACACACACACACACACACATATATAGACACACACACACCTGCTGTGCCCCTTCAGATGAACTGCGCCGGTCCAGCTCGCTCACAAAAGCCCCTTATCCTCCCCAGCTGCCCTGGATTTACCTCGTCTGTCCCATCACAGCGCCTGTGTGTATGACACGATCTTCTCTGACCAAAAAGTGTGTGTGTGTGTGTGTGTGCCCTTTTGTGTTTGTGTGTGTGTGTGTTTGTGAGTGACATTAGCCTTTCTGCCCAACCGGAGCATAGATGCATGTGTGCAGAAGTGAGCTGCTTTACCGACTGGCTGACTGAAACATGTACGTCTGTGTGCGTTCATTCTGACCAGAGCATGTGTGTGTCCGAAACCTTTTGTGTGAAACAGGAGCATGTGTGTGTGGGGAGTGGGGATTAGCTATCTAAGCAGAGCTTCAGCAGGAGACAGGAAAGACTGCAGGCACTGCAGAAAAACATACAAATGTGGCTCAGACTTCTTATCCTGCATTCGCTTACAAATTCAAATTCATCTTACCTTGACAATAACAAACTCATATCTAATATATCATCAAAATATTTATCTAATATGATAAATGAGTGGCCACTACAGTGACATAAATGCACACATTGGTCTTTCTAAGTTCAAGTCACTTATGCTTGCCTACAGAGTGCTTGATGGTTCTGCTCCCACCTACCTAAATGCTCTTGTTAGGGCAAATGTTACACCCAGAATGCTGCGCTCTTCTAGTGAGCGTCGTTTGGCACTGCCGTCTGTGCAAGTACGGCAGTCCAGACTATTCTCATTTGTAGTTCCACGTTGGTGGAATGAACTGCCTAGCACTACCAGAGCAGGGGCGTCCCTCTCTACCTTTAAGAAGCTTTTGAAGAACCAACTCTTCAGAGAGCACTTCCCGTCCTAACTGGCACTTCGACAAGTGCTTAACTTGCAATTACAGCAGTTACATTTCTGCACTTCTTTTTCTTTCTATTTCATTTTTTTTTTATATACTATATATATTTCTTATGTAAAGTAGTTTTTTATTGTTACACCAGGTTCTATTGCTCGTAGCTTGACTATTCTCTCCCTTGTACGTCGCTTTGGACAAAAGTGTCTGCTAAATGACTAAATTTAAATGTAAATGTTCTTCATATTTGCACATTTAATGTTTCATATAGATTTCTGTAACAACTGAATGTCTCCAATCTAGACAACCGAGTGTGCAGGTAACTGTGTGGAGAAGTCGTCGTCGTCGTCGGGTCTTACTGTGATGGCTGTTTCTAGCAAACCTTTCAAGCTTAGATACAAAATGGGCAGCTTTTATAGAGGAAAAACAGGAAATGACTAGTATTAACCAACTCTTCAGATTAACAACTTGTAAAAGTGTAAATGCCACACACTGCAATTATGCCAGAAAAAAATCAAGACATTCAGGATATTTTAAGGTGTATATTTTTCCACTCTCCTCTTAAATTTCCATCTACTAAATTCCTTTTCCCCCTTTTACTTATGTCAAAGAGCTAAACCTTTTGTGAGATTTTTTTTACTTGGCTTTGCATGGTCTCGCCTCCACTTCCTACAGAATGAAAGGACATATTTAGTAGTTTCATATTTGAATATACCATTATTAACTACTTTTAAATACTATTGACTATCAGTTATGAACTACATCAACTTCTGCGTGAACAATGTCACAAGAAGGAGGACTGTGAGAGTGTTCCCCAACCAAAAGCCATGGATGTGCAGAGAGGTGCGTACACTATTGAAGGCCAGAGACGCAGCCTACAGATCAGGTGATGCACCAGCGTACAGCGTAGCCAGGGCAGCACTGATGAGAGGCATAAAATCTGCAAAAGCCAAGCACAGGCAACGTGTTGAGCAACTTTTCCACACTCACACCAATCCGAGACAAGTATGGGAGGGAATAAGGGCAATCTCGGACTACAAAGGGACTGCGTCATCCCCCCCGACCAGCTGTGCTACCCTGTCTGAAGAGCTGAATCAGTTCTATGTACGGTTCGACAGGGACAACAGTGGTCAGCTGCCTCTGCCCCTACCCTCTGACGCTGCTGCACCCACTCTGAGCCTCCACAAGGTCAGACTCCGCTTGAAAACCATCAACCCCAGGAAAGCGGCAGGACCAGATGGTGTGGCAGGCCGCGTACTAAGGAATTGCGGGGACCAGCTGACAGAGGTTTTTACAGACATTTTTAACCGCTCTCTAGCCCTTTCACATGCCCGAACGACTATAGGCCAGTGGCTCTCACCCCCATACCTGCTAAATGTTTGGAAAGGCTGGTCATGAAACACATAAGAGGCATCACACCAGCTTCCTTTGACCAACACCAATTTGCCTACAAAGCGAACAGATCCACAGAGGATGCAGTAGCCCTGCTGCATCACACTGCACTGGAGCACCTGGAGCTAAAGAACACTTACATCCGTATTCTATTTATAGACTACAGTTCTGCTTTCAATACGATCCTTCCAGGCAAACTCATCTCCAAACTTCAGGACTTAAACCTCAGTGCTACACTCTGTAACTGGGTATTGGACTTCCTGACCAATCGCACACAGAGAGTACAACTGGGGAAGCACCACTCTTCGAATTTGACCATCAGCACTGGCGCCCCACAAGGTTGTGTGCTCAGCCCACTATTATACACTCTCTACACCCATGACTGTACTCCCTCCTGCCCATCCAACTACATCTTCAAATTTGCAGATGACACAACAGTGCTTGGCCTCATCTCCAACAACGATGAGGCTGCCTACAGGCAAGAAGTGGGAAACCTGGCAGCCTGGTGTTCTGAGCACAACCTCAGTCTCAACTTAAAGAAAACAAAAGAGATGATCATTGACTTCCGGAAGTCTGCCCAGCACAATCACCATCTCCCACTCCACATCAACGGTGAAGAGATTGAGCGAGTCACCTCTTTTAAGTTTCTGGGTCTAACGCTGACGGAGGAGTTGTCCTGGGACAACAACACAGCTTCCGTCTTGGGGAAAGCCCAGCAACGCCTCTTCTACCTCCGGAAGTTGAGGAAAGAACACCTTCCTCAGAGACTACTGAGCAACTTCTACCGTTGCGCTATAGAGAGTGTGCTGACATACTGCCTGAACGTATGGTTCTCCAGCTGCACAAAGGCGGAGCAGGCAGCCATCCAGAGGCTGATTAGAACAGCGGGAAGGATCATCGGAGCAGAGTTGCCCGACATCTATTCCATCTCCTCCTCCCGATGCCTGCAGCGTTCAAATCGCATCCTCACGGACCCTTCCCACCCTGCCCATTATCTGTTCCCGTTACTCCCCTCAGGGAAAAGGTTCAGATCGACAAAAGCGCGCACCTCCAGAATACCCTCGTGCAATAAGGCTTCTCAACAGCTCACCCAAAACCACCCCACCTCCCCCCCGGCCCGGCCCGGCCGCCCCCGCCCCCATGGACTGCACTCTTAACACTCCACCCTGCAACTATTGATGCACCTCAATGTATATATATATTTCTTTTTTAATTTACTCAGGGATATTTATTTATCTATTTATTAATTGTTATTTATTATTATTTAGCTGTGGCAGTTAATGTCCACAGCAACTTAAGTTTTTAGCTGTCTGTTGCTGCCTCTACTGTCTCGTTGTTTTTGTGACAATGACAAATAAAGTACTTTGAACTTTGAACTATGAAATAAGTACTGTTTTCTACTGCTGTACAAATAACTGTATTACACACGATAGGCATGTTGCTAATCAGCAGCTATCTACAGTGCGCTCCACAATTATTGGCACCCCTAGTGAATATGAGCAAAACAGGCTATAAAAAAATATGTCTTTGCTGTTTATCCTCTTGGTCTTTCACTCAAAATATTCACAAAAATCTTACCTTTTCATTGAAGTAAAATTATTGAAAGAAAAAAAAACTGTTGACATTAAATAAATATTTTTCCCCAAAACATGTGTGCCACAATTATTGGCACCCTTAGAAAAATCTTATAATTAAAATCTAACTGAAGTATATTTCCAGTCATGTTTTACATTTTTAAGTTCACCTGTTTGATAAGGAACTCTTAAGAGGTCAACCATGACTTCCTGTTCCACTGGCGTACAAATATGAGGTGACACAGGCCAAATTCCATTAGTCATTCATCACTATGGGAAAGACCCAAGAACACAGTGACGATGTGCGACGGAAAGTTGTGGAGCTGCACAAATCAAGAAATGGACACAAGAAAATCTCTAAAGAGTTGAAAATACCCATTTCCACTCTCATGGAAATAATTAAGAAGTTTAAAGCGACAGGAGATGTTAAGAATCAGCCTGGAAGAGGACGTGTGTGTACATTGACCCCACGCACCGTGAGGAGGATGGTTCGACTGGAAAAAGAATCTCCAAGGATCACAGCTGGAGAATTGTAGAGGTGAGTTGAGTCTTGGGGTCAGAAAGTCTCCAAAACTACCATCAGACGCCACCTACATCACCACAAGTTGTTTTGGAGGGTTGCCAGAAAAAAGCCTCTGCTGTCAATCAACTACAAACTAAAGCGCCTACAGTTTGCCAAATGTAAGTCAGACTTTCAATGGGGCCGAGTTATATGGTCAGATGAGACCAAAATAAAGCTTTTTGGCAACAATAGTTTTACTTCAATGAAAAGGTAAGATTTTTGTGAATATTTTGAGTGAAAGACCAAGAGGATAAACAGCAAAGACATATTTTTTTATAGCCTGTTTTGCTCATATTCACTAGGGGTGCCAATAATTGTGGAGGGCACTGTACAATAGTAATTTTTCCCATAAAAGCGGCACATTTTTAATCATACTCAGTTTTAGGAGGGAAACCCAAACCCTGACAGTGAATCATTATTTTTAATAAATACATTCACATACATTTCAAATGCATTAAATTACTTTTTTTCTTTTTTTTTAATCTGGTACAATGAAATCTACCATAACCACACCTAAATTCAAGATACACATAATACATTCATGTTGGAAGGTTTAAATGTTAGTTTAAATATTAGCAGTTATATATATATATATTTAAAGACTGAAATGCTGCATGAGTAAAAATACTGGTTGCTAACAGGATAAAAAGTTTCTGTAGAGAGGCTTCCTATAAGCCAGTGACCTTTACTTGTTATCGATAATGTTCATTATTAAAAACTTAAATGTTAGCTAACGTTAGCTGCCTGGCTGCATAGATAGCAAGTATGATTAAAAAAAAACATAACTAATATTAGTTATAGTAATGTTATAGTTAATGTGAAATTTCAAGACATCAAAGAGTTTAAGTTCTGTTTTTATGTTTCTACAGTGTTTTAATATGTGCCTATTTACCTGACCATTCAGATGTTTTAACTAGCAAGCTTGCAAGCAGATGCAAATGTATTTTAGCCACCCTCAACCTTGCAAGATGAGGTTGAAGGCAGTTTTATGGGAACGTTATTGTTTAACTTAAGTTTGCTAGTCAGCAAAGTTGATTTATCTAGCTAACATTGTAATCTAGCTCTACAACTTTTGCTTTTTTACACTTTTAGATTTTTCTGCCCTCCTTTTGACCCTTATGATTACACAAATCACTTGTTTCCCTATTTTTTGAGTCCTCGTTTTATCTCTTCCAACACCATTTTGCACTCTTTTCTCACTCATCAGTTGTCTGTCAGTAAAACTATGAACACATTTTTTTGTGTCATTAAACATGATTCCATATTTATCTCTCTCCCTATCTTTCCAGCTGTTCACATTGTTCTCAGCTGAATAGTTTATTAGTTAGTTTTTATATATAAGCCTGATTTTTAAACAATGCTTCTTTATCTTGCAACTTTACAAGAAACAGCTACAAGCCTTATGTCCAAGGGCCTACATAAGCTATGTAATAATACATTTACTGCTGGAGATCAAGCTGGGCAAGAATAGAACAGTGATTGCATTAAACTCAATCACATTCCTTTACCTTAATTAGCCAGTCAATCAAACTTGCAGCACGACACCTTTCTCTAAAGTTTCCCTGTTCTGAAAAGCACTAAACTGGCTGTTCTGTAAAATTGTAAGACTTAATATTTTAGTAGTGTGGTCATTACAGATGGACAAAAGGACTGAGAGGCAGGCAGTCCTCCCCCTTAAAAACACACCTTACCCACCCACACATCCATCTGCACTACCCACCTCCCCTTCCCCCTACCACTTACAACCACAGGAATAGACTTTCCTATGCAGCCCCATCACTAAAAGCATTCATGCACTGCTTGCCACCCACCCCACAAGCACACATGCCGAGTAGGTTCTACAAGAATGTCGCCGTCTCTTAGGGGCAGATCCTGTCTCTTGTCAGAGACTAACGTGCAACCGCGGGCTAGCATTCAAGCCGCCACGTCATTATAGCTGGAACTCGTGCACTCAGGGGTCCTCTCAAAACTGTACGGGAAACTAGACGAAAAAGGCTTTTAACACTCAGATCCGTTCCTATGGAAACCTCTCAGGCTGCACTCTCACACCCATTGAGACGGACCAACTTCACATATGCACTCTTTTCCAACCTCTTTTTCTTTTGTGCTTGCTACTTTAAGGGAAGGGCTTTTGAGGCTCGAGTAGGCTGGGGATGGGGGGCCAAATGTTTTTTTTTTTTTTTTTTTTGTGTGCAACTTGTGCTTGAACCTGCACAGATAGTTATGACTGGTATTTATGATACTTAAAATGACCACTGGCAGGATTGTTAATGTTATTATAAGGGTCTGAGAACATAGAAAGGATCCCTATAGAGATAGACCTGCTTTTGTTTACCCTAATAACTGTAAAGAAACTGAAGAAAATGATTGTTTGTAGTGTTTTACCCATCTCGATCTTCCGGTCTGACATAGCACCCCAATCAGTGCCCGTTATTTGTTAGGCAGCGCCATGCAGTACGTCTAGTTCTTAACTGCACTGCACGAGGCAGGAGCTGGTTTACACTTAAAAGTTGTTGCTTGCAAAATCTTTTGTTTATTTTTGTCAGAAATACTTGGTGTGGGTATGCTTAGGAAATTACTGAATGGGAATATTTACAAGAAATGTTTTTAAAAAAGACTCAGAATAACAGCATTGTTATACATCTAGAAGTATTGTTTGTTTCTCATGTGCACCCTTTCTGTTTTTCAGAGGGCTTTGACCGGATTTCTACCTTTGCTGTTGTTGTGTGAAACTTTTGAGTGAAATAATTAGGAGTATAATTTGGTCTAATGGCGCTGCTCTGTGTGGGGGTGTGGAGGGCTGAGCCATGTCATTAATGGAAGCTGACTTCATTTGACTGTCAACAGGATGAGAGGCTTTCATATCATCCTAAAATCTACAAAGGATTTGCATTAAAAATCGCTATCAGACAAATGTGGGATGTTCTTGCCAAATTTACCCCCATCCCCCACAATGTATGAGGTATGCTGTACTGCCACTTGGTTCAAATCAATGCGTCAGCACTCAAAGACTATGTAAAAAGCATGAAAACCTTTATTCATATTTACCATTTCTTTTTTTTAATACAGGTGGGAGTTCGGCTTTGGTGTGTAAGGGGAAAACAGTGACAAAACATGTAACAAAATAAGATTAACTCACATTTCAGCATAACACATGCTCGCTCTCTCTCTCGCTCTCACACACACACACACACACCCACACATTATTGGTCCCACACAAACAAAAAACAAAACGTTTTTTTTTCAATGGCTACACGTGAGTGTTCCACCCAACTCCATATGCAGAGTCCAGCATATCGAAGAGAGTGTGTGAGTATATGTCGGCTCAGGGTGTGAGTGTGTGTGGCTGTGCTTGTGTGTTTGTGTCTGTGTGCTGCAAACTGGAGTTTGACGTTCTGTGTGTGTGTGTGTATCATGTACACACATGGCGCATGTGAAAGTTGACCACATACTCGGCATTGGTTCGCTGCACTGAAATGGCAAAGGGCTCGAAGGGGTGAAAGGTGAAGGCCACTAGTCTGCGGACAGCATGGCTAACTGGTCTGCCCAGCAGGCCCGCCTGGATCTTAAACTTCAGAAGCCCAGAATCGCGCGCATAGAACCTGCACAAGAACAGAATTACACGCATAGAACCTGCACAACACATCAGTATTCTATATATAACCTGGATAACAATTACACACACTGCCGATTAACTTTTTGTTAATTTGGTCATTTTTTACAGCTCTGCTATAAATGATGCGAGCTGCTCGGATAAGGAGTTTGTTTGCAGACAGGCCGCAATATGAGATGAATTTGCAGCTTTGCTTGCAGAGCATACATTCATCAAGCATTAATTGCCACGGCGCTGTTCTCTAGTCACTATTTTTAAGACTGTTAATGTTTTAGAAAATGCATGTTAATAACCAATTTCTAGTGCTGTCAAACTTAACGGATTCATTTTTGCATTTAATGTTAAATATTGTGCGTGATAAAATTAAAGCATTTAATTGGGTTTTGTTATTATTTCTATAAGTGCATATGTTAAAACATCTGTGGGTATCCAATGAACACCTGACAGAGCTTGGTTGAATTCCCAAGCTTGCAAGTTTATTGAGCACATCAACTTACAACTAACCAAACGGGCCATGTTCTAACCTCTGATTGGCTAACCTAGTCGCTAGCTCCCTCCAGAGTATCTCCTTCCCCAAAAGTCTCTCTCTTCTTCTCTGCATCTTCACCTCAATCCCAATTTCAAAATAAAAGTCCTTTCACACTTTACGTGCCATACATATAAGAAATATGCCTTTCAAGCTGACAGACAATGTTGATGGCTTTGATGGTTTTACTGGAAATCTGTAGTTCACAGGATAGAATAGGTTTCAATTTAAATATGTGTCCTGTGTGTTGATTCTACATTAATACCCTGATTTTACATTTAAATATCCTTTATTACAATCTTCAGCATTGAAAAAAAAGTGATTAATCACTATTAACTCACAGAAAATTGTGACAGTGAATTTGGATCCATCGGATAGCTTTCACACCAAATACGAGGCAGACTAGAGTTCAGGGAAACTGTTCCCCAGACCCACATTTTCTGGAGGACTCGGGTATCTTGGTGCGCGCACCAGAGTTTGGAAAACATCTTTCACATCAATGAAACAAACAGAACTAACGGCTCAAGTGGACCCCGGTCCGCACCAAAAGTGTGAAACCTTCATTTAGCTAATTAAAGACACTAAGCTGTGCAACATAATGAGTCAAGAATCTCCACTCTATGCCCATTTTGACCAAACATACTTTAACTTAGTTTCGTCCAGACCAACGTCTCCTTCTGTACTGACGCGGCATTGATGTGACATT
Source organism: Clupea harengus (assembly GCF_900700415.2). Lineage (NCBI taxonomy): Eukaryota > Metazoa > Chordata > Actinopteri > Clupeiformes > Clupeidae > Clupea > Clupea harengus. Next base: position 11,630,647 of record NC_045154.1, on the reverse strand, counting down.
AAAAATGGTGTGGCGATAGGGGTGAGTGTGTGTGTGTGTGTGTGTGTTACCTGATGGGGTGGTCTCCACAGGTTTTGGGGCGCTCCATGACGGATACCCATTTGTCATCGTAGCTGAAGAGGGAGAGGTCCAGGTAGGGGCTGCTGCTGTAGGACTGGGCACTGATGGGCAGCTGGCCCAGCAAACGCCGAACAGCCTCCATGTGACCGCCATACTTAGCGTTCACTATGGTGTCCTTAAACCTGAACACACATACCCACACAGAGACGTTATAGACTGAATGTTGCTGGCATGTCCTTGCATGTGAACATTCATAACACATATCAGCTACACACACTTTCCCCTTCCACACTTATACACACAGAAATCAACAGGTATGCACACACACATTGCTGATGTAAGCTGTAGTACGTGTACACACACACACACACACACACACACACACACACACACACAAACACACACACCTCCTGCCCTTACACCTGAATGTACGCAAAATGGAACACAACAAACCACACACACTTCCATATCAAGAAACACACATACATATTTCACCACATACACACCCCCACACCTCTCCTGTTCTGGACACACAGCAAACCTGATTAGTTGATGTCTGCGGAGCGGCTTACCTGCGCTGCACCTGGCGGGCGTAGTTGTTGCTGGAGGCCGAGCAGGGGAACTGGACGGCCTCACTGTGCAGCGTGGCGTTGCGGAACAGGTCGCAGAAGTTCTCAAAGAGCTCCAGCAGCTGGTCTGACGTGTTCTCAAATACTGCCAGCACCTCCGTGGAGACCATGTTGTAGACTACAAAGAAAGAGGGCTGACACACACACACACACACGAGAGCACAGTTGAGTTCACCCTGAAGATTAACATACAATGAAAGCTCTACTTCATAAAGGCTGGACTGCATTAGAGGACAGAGAGAAGCGAAACTGGTGAGAGGAAAGAAAGACAGAATGAGAGAAGAGAGAAAGACAGAATGAGAGAAGAGAGAAAGACAGAATGAGACAGGTGAGGGGAGTGAGATGAGAGAGACAGGAGTGCGAGAGGCATGTGCACCTGAGTGGGGTCGCTGACCCGCATGGTGACCACATCCTCGCTGGTGTACTTGATGAAGAGGTGCTGCTCGTCCAGCAGCTGCATCTTCCACATGCGCAGCTGCCGCAGCTGGTCGAAGTACTGGAAGAAGCGCCGCTTAGCCAGGGCGCTGCCGTCCTGCTCGGCCCGACGCCACAGGTACACCAGAAGCCGGTGCTTCAGCGAGCTGATGCTCTTCTCCTTGTAGAGGCGCGAGAAGCCCGGCTGGCCCTCCGACGGACCCTCCGAGTAGACGGCCGACAGTGTCAGGAGGTCGTCCTCGTAGCAAAAGCGGCCGATGGTGCGCACGTCCAGGAAGGTGCCCTCACCGGTGACCTGGGTGAGGGGTGGTGCGGAGAAATTAGGGTAAAAAGATGCCAAAAGTGGCAACAGGACGATGCAGGAATAGGTGAGTGAACCACAGTGCAACACAGACCTCTTCAGGGTCACAGCATGCCTGACTTCAATATATTATACTGATATACTGTGTGTATATCAACTGTGCATTAGGCTGATAGACATGTTCCTCTTGCACTCATGTTAATGCTGGAATACATGAATTCAGGAACACTTCCCACCACCACACTGACAGTCTAACACTCTCTCTCTCACACACACACACACACACACACCTGGAAGACGTGAATAGTCTGCTGCTGGACAGAGAGGACTGCCAGTATGTTGCGGTACAAGTACAGTCCCTGGTTGTGGGAAAGGATGATCTTGTCGCACTTGAAGGTGCGCGTGTCGCAGAGGCGCCCCGTGTGCAGGTCGATGACGTGGAGCGAGTAGTCCTCCAGGGGCACACGCGGGTTGGGCGTGACCGACTCGTTGTTGCGGTACACCTCGAAGAAGTGCGGATGCGGCTCCTCAGGGAGGTACGCCGCCGAGCCCACGATGACGTAACGGCAGTCATCGGTGAACAAGCTGCACTCACGGTTCAGGTGCTCGCCGTTGGACGCCACGTTGGTGACGTGCATGAGGCAGAAGAAGCGCTCGAAGAGTCGCCCGCGGATGCCCAGAGAGGCCTGGTCGTTGCCGTTGGCCAGCGTCTCGCCCTCCTGCCCCTGGAGCAGATCCTGGGCCGCCTGGCACCCCTGTGGAGTACAATTTAAAGGATTATTTTCTTGACCTTATGCTCCTTTGCTCTATCAAATACTCATATGGATCTGTTAGATTTGGAAGTAGTACTTTGTATAAATATTTTACTTAAATGTATTTACATAGAGCCAAACATTTTTTATTGTCTCAAGGGGCTACACAGAGCCCAGGGCCTGAACACCCCTGGAGCAAGCACAGAGGCAAGGAAATACTCCCTCTAAACAGGAAGAAACCTCAAGCTGAACCTCGGATCATAAGGGGGTAGGGGCCCATCTATTTTGAGCCGGCTAGGTATTGAGATAAGGAAATAAGGAAGGAAACGTATGCACGTATCAGGATAAGCATGCTAGCATACATGTGGTTAATGTACACGATACATACAAACATAAGATGGTATATGGTACATGATGCATACCAAATTGATAGTGGATAAGATGGGGAAAGAGCATTCAAGTATTGTAGAACAGCTTAGTGGGTATACAGTTTTCTTGTTAGATTACTATTACAAGGGTAAGTTGCACAATGAAATTATGCTGATGCTGGAATTATTACATTATGGGTAAATAGGCTAGCACAGAATATGTAGATGCATCATGAGCAGGGTAGAGTTAATGCATGACAGAGTGATGGGGATGGGTAGGTGTAGGCAGAGGGCTTCTGCAGGTATATGAGGTGGAGAGACTACAGCAGCATCCCACAGCGGAAACAGTCTGGACTAAGAGGGGAAGAAAAGATACTTTATCATTATTAATGCCTTAGCATAATATAATATAGAAGGAGATGAAGAGGGAGAGGCTGCCCAGCATGAGGGGGAATTTTGTTTGTGCTTAGTTTTGTTTAGAGAATTTGTTTGTGAACATTTTATTTATACAAGGATAGCAAGGGTGGCAGGATAGAACAACAGTGCACAATTGGCTGGTGACAGCCGCAACACATTCTGTACCCGGGATCCATAAAGCCCTCCTAAACAGTAAAACATGTGCTGTCTGTAGCCACATTTTATTTATATTAGAAATTGTATACATGTTTAGTTTTTATGAGTTACGTTTAGTTATGTTGGCTGACAGGTGCATGGGAATAGTCCTTAACTGTCCTGAAAGAAATACTGCTTATGTTGTTTAAATGAAAGAGGCAATTGATGTGGTGGCCTTTCTATTCTAAATTCTGAACAGGTCTATCACCTGGTACTCGTATATCTCCAGTGACGTCTGATCAGAAGAGAAGGCGATGAACCAGCGACCATCAGGCGAGAACTTCCGCAGGAAGCAGGGTGGCTTTTCAACATTGACAACTGTGAAGTTGGGGAAGAGGTTCTGGTGGAAGCAGCGCACACGGTACCAGTGGGCCCCCGGCGGCCCCGAGCTGATCCGGCGCTGCTCCAGCCGGTGGACCACATTCTGGTTCTGGATGCGGCGGGGCCGCAGGGTGGGGGAGTCTTCCTCCGCCGTGTGCTGCCACATGCCAGTGGGTCACCTCACATGCTGCAGAACTCTGTGGACGAGACACCTGCCTGATGAGCAGAGCTGCCGATGTCACCACAACACCCTCTCACACTAATACACCGGGCTGCCAAGAAATAGCTAAGCATTATGCAAGATCAGGTAAACACACTTAAGATTTCTAAGGTTAAAGAAACTGAGCAACTACCTAGGCAACAATGCCACTCAATAATACAAGCTGTGAAGCAAGGGAAAGTTTGGTTAACAATAATTTTGTTGCCAACAAATTTGGCTACGATTTATTTCATCTGAATATGTGGCAGGTAAAGAGACTACTTTATAAGGTTGATCGGCGCTTAGGGCATAACGGGATACCTTACTATTGCATTACAGAGCAATCCTACACATCTAGCGGAACTCTCAAGCGCTAAATTGACAGAATGTTCTTACAGGTAATCATACATTTTTCTCAGTTATCCGAATAACGGTGCTCTTCTTTGTGGAAAAAATGAAATGGCCACTAAACAAGGAATACTCTTTAGCTATCCAGCTACAAGCAACGTTATGGATACTCACCTAAGTAACTTGCAACGTCCTCCATTATGTTTGAATCGTTAGCCTTTAGCTAACTTCACGTTATATACAGGAAAACGAGGAAAAGGAGAACCGGACGAGATGACTAGTTATCATTGCTCATAACTAACTTAACCAGGTGTACAGCAACCTGCGAAGGTCAGCTTGTCTTAAGTTTCTCGACTACCTAGCTAATGGTATCGAACTGTAACTTTGCCACCGGTGACAGTGATGATTAACCTAGCTAGCTAGCTAGCACGCTTTATTTCTAAACTTGGAGTTGTGCTGGTTGTTTGCCATCATTTTAAAGTATTTTGAAACTATGTTTAGTAGCACATAATGACACGATGTTTAATTTCCCAATTTGTCGAACATTAGTGAACGTATTGACCCACTTTAACAATATAGCATAGTAACCTACCTATGAGCGCTGCTAGCTAGCTAGGTTTTCTTCTTCTTGAACACTTGCACAGGTATTGATAGCAGAATCGTCTCACTCTGTCACAGCGCCACTAATAGGCCTGGGAGACATCTATACACCTGGGTAGTTGACGTGACGCTCCATTTTTGTGTTCACGGTGACAAATATAAATAATAATTGGTCAGGTTTGATTAAAATCTCTGTTTTTATTATTAACTTGTTTTTCAAAAACAAATGCATCTCTAATTGAGCGTTATAATTCAAGTATTTCAATATTTGGTTTGAAACATGACCATTGTCCACTGGTGTGACTGTCCGGGGTAACATTACCGATCTTCAAACTACTGTAATTAAATAAAAATACGACCAAATACATTAAATTACTTTTATACATATAATACCAATGTTTACTTTATGAAACTATAGGTTGTAAGTCTTCATGTCCCCACTCCAAATGATTATGACGCATTACGTTTTGTCCGCAAAATTGATGTCCACCTAGTGTGACACCATTTTGTAAATATAGAACAGGCATTAATTTGGGCATCCCATTACTGAGAAGGGTCAGTCTTCATCCAGGAAGTACAGAAGACATCAATGGAGCATATGGACTGCACATACGGTGAGTTTTGGCTCAGATATGTATCAGAATATTGCTATTTTTGTGCACTGTTAGAAATGGGACCAATTACGTAGTCCTTTGGTGTGACGTAATTAAAGTGTTGATATGAAAATTTTAATACATTTATATTCATTGACTTTTTAAAATAATGGATACCTTAAACTGTAACGTTGGATTGAAGACCCTCTGGCATACAGCTAGGCCGAAAACTGACCATGTAACTGAAAATGTCCACTGGTGTGACAGCACTGTCCTACAGTGTGACATGAAATCAGCGTCACACTGGTGGAAATGACCGTCACACCAGTGGACGTAGGCTATAGAAAAGGCCTAGATAAATACATTTTTAAATTAAATAGACTACTTCTATAATAGTAAATTGTCCACTGTAGTGGTCTTTGTATTTTCCTTTCAAGTTTTGCATTTTCCCCCCTTTCTCTCAGCATTGAAGTACACCTACAATACATTCCTACTATGTTTCATTTAGTTTGAGATCCAGTCAGAAGGTTTGAGAGCCACGCAGATAATGATGAGTAAGGAGAGGACGAGAAAGTACAGGGAGAGGTTAAATACAGATCCTAGGAATAGTGAGGATGTCTTGGGAAAGAGATGCAGAAAGTACATTTAACAAGCAACCAGGAATGATATAAGCATTAAAACGTTTCATTATATGATCAGAAATGCTTGCTTACTTCACAATAATTAAGGTTTTGTACATTTTTCTGCAGATATCAGGAGAGAAAACCACATGGACAAATTGTTACCCTCAGTGTGAAGTCTGTGTCAGCAGCAACAAAAAAGAAGCACCAAGAAAAATGGAGAAAGTCCAAAAGGAGATGTAGGGCAAGGGACAAAGCCACTAAGGCTATACTTGAACTAACTCCAGTCACCTCAGGCTCGATCAACCTTCTGATCATGAAGAGGTCAATGAAGGCCCAGTACCTGTTGCATGCAGCACACCAACACGTTCACCCAAAGAGATCATTATCTCTTGTTCCTTCCAAAACAGCAAGAAATCTCTGTGTTATTATTGATGACCAACTGACATTCACTGCCCACATTGCCTCTGTCTCCCGGTCGTGCCGCTTTGCGCTATACAACATCCGCAAAATCAGGCCGTACCTAACCCAGTATGCCACCAGGAGTTCCTGCCTTGACTACTGCAACGCCCTCCTAACGGACCTGCCGGCATGCGTGGTGAAACCACTACAGATGATCCACAACGCAACGGCGCGTCTGGTGTTCAACCAACTCAAGAGGGCACACGTCACCCCGCTACTCCTTGAGCTACACTGGCTGCCTGTAGCTGCTTGCATCAAGTTCAAGTTACTTATGCTTGCCTACAGAGTGATTGCTGGTTCTGCTCTTATCTACTTAAATGCTCTTGTAAGGGCAAATGTTACACCCAGGATGCTGCGCTCGTCTTATGAGCGTCAATGTGTGAGTGCTTCACACCAACTAAGATGATCAACTGCATCCCAACAGAATCCAGGAGACCTACCCTGATAGTCCCAATACTGATGAAGACAGTGAAGAGTACACTGTGGGAAAATTTGTCATAGTGAACTTTGACAACAAGCCATTTGTTGGTCAGATCACCAAACTACATGCTGATAATTATTCGTTTATGTTTTATCATTATTGTATCAATGAATTGTTTAATACATTTTACCAAAAAAGGAATTGTTCAGAGTTTCAATCTATTCATTGTTCTTCATAATACAAATTTTTATATGTTCATGTTATGATGACGTATTTTTATGGCGGATTTTTTTTATGTTGTCCATTGGTGTGACAGAATGTCCTGTGGCGTGACAAACAGAAAAGTAATGGAAAAAATGCATTTTAATGCACAAAGTCCTGAGAAAAGTCTTGAATAGAAGAAGAGTAATATCATCATTATGCACATGTAAAGATAGTTCTAGTTCCATCAGGTTTGATACTAATTATAATGAATATAACCCAAACTTTTATGAAAAGTCCCTACGTGTGTATCATTTAGTAGGAGAATGACATGATTGTGAATTTAAATTGATTACTATTGTTGTGAAAATATAATCAGGACAAATTGATAATGGTTAAGCATATTTTTCTTCTTTGTCTGACAATCTCTGAATTAAATATTATCATTACAAATGATGTCACACCAGAGGACAATTATTAGGACTACCACACGAAAAAAAGTTTACATATGTGAAATAAATAAGGAAATGGATGAGGTCTCATTCAGTTTTGCGATATTCACATATTAAGTAATACAACTATATGTAATTTGACATACATTTTAGATTTTTTTTTTTTTCAACTTTGGATTTGAGTTCATGTCAACTACCCACCTGCAAACTGCTTGATCGTCTCATCAGATGGGTATCGTTTGGTTTTTATCCGATACCGATACATAACCGATACTTTTAAAACGATACCGGTGCCTAAACGGTGCCTGAACCGATACTTTTTTTTTTTAAAGCACAAAGCGACGATTGACGACATTAAAGAAAGGCTTTTTTTATTGCCAAGGCAATTTTTTTTCTTCAAATTGAACAATATATTAACTGTTTAAAGTATATTATAAATATAAATACATACAAAACACTTGGCTTCCAACTACAGCTTCAAACTTTTTAACTTCAAACTATGAACATTATATTAACTGTAAACAACAGTTTATAGTATACTTAAATAAATATAAATAAATACAAAAAACATGAGCATATTTGCCTTTGGAGTCAAAAATGTATTTATTTCATGAAATTTCACCATTTTATGATTTGTTTATACCTATCTTTTCTATCTTGTTTATAGTTAATCTTGTTACTTGAACACACTGAGTACGAGAAAATATGTACTGCCCCTTTAAGAGACTACCGTTGGTAGTTTAGCTGTCATCTCCTCCGTTTATTTTTCAGTCTTCCGTTGACTCTTGCCTTCTCTCCCCTCTTTTCACGCAATTATTTTGTTGCATTTGCTGCACGTCGCGATGTTTGAATCTTTTTGTGCGAAATACAGCCACACTTTTGACCGTTTACCTTTCGGTATTTTCTCTGTTAAAAGGTTGACGGCTAATTCTGTTTGTGCTTGCCTGCTCTTCACTGTCATAAGACTGTTGCTATGAAAACACCAATGAGCGTGAGCGACACAGGACAAAGTTTACATTGGCAGCTGGGGCAGTTTTACATGTGCCCCACGGAATCTGCCTAGCGACCGTGTTCAATTGGCTCAGGCACCGAAATGAAGCACCGAAATCTGCGTTGCATTTCGGTCCGGGTAGGTACCGGTTGTATTGGAACCGGTTCCATATTGGTACCGGTTCTCGGTACCCAACCCTACTCATCAGTGCCCCAATTGCACGATCATTGGATTTCCATGTACTGGTTTTACAACAATACGCATAATCACTGGATTTGGAAAATGAATTTCTCCCACATTCAGTGATTTATATTATATTTCATATCTACATAAGTTTTTTTTCTAAAGGCTTGAACAAGTTTACAGTGCAGACAGCCTACAAGAAATTGATTCTGACAATGGGCTCTCATGTCTAATTAGAAATGTTATGTCTTGTTTCTTCTTTCAGTTCTATTTTTCTCAAGTTTTAGAACTCACATTTGACATACAGAATAAAGTCTATGCCTCCTTCTGATTAGCCCAGCTTCCCCAAAGGTTTTTCAAAGGATATGCCATATCTTGAAACTTTACAGCTACCTTGGCTTCAATTCCTAAGCACACCGTGTGCTCTTCATGAAGTCTTATGTTCACATAGCCTTATTCATTTCAACTACATATTGAATAAAGGTTCTATGCACATGGTCAAACAACATAATATAATATTGATTTATGGTTTTCATTTCTCCATGTCATTTGGTTAGCCCTCTTTGATATTATTTTATTTGCGCCAGCAAAAAAGCCACACTCTAGGAAACTGACCAAGGTCATCTGTATAGGGCCGGTGAGATATGAGAGGCATGCGAGATGTAAGAATGTCATTTTCATATGTTACTGAAAGCGTGGCCATGGTGTCTATCTCTGTCATTATCAGGAGAGTTACACTTCGTGAAAAGTGGGAGAGAAATTACCATCCTTCAGTTCTGGTCACACATTTGCAACTAAAAAAAAAAATGACGTAAATGCAAACTTACACTCTCCTGAAGTTTATGACAGAGAGAGATGCTGATCTGCTGCTCTCACACAGACCAGGCAAGGACTGAACAGAGGCTAGATGCACTCAAACCCAAAAGGCATACAGTGGACAAAGGCTGAACAAAGGCTGACTTAAAAGCAACCACAGCTGTCCAAATCCAACGTGTCAGTCTCCCACAGACTGGTGACACTGTCACAAAAGCTTTCCTGCTGACCGACTTTCTTTTCATTTCCTATATTCATTATTGCATTTTTTTTGTTGCATTTATTGTTTTCATTTGTTTGTGTATGTTTATTAGAGTACCTAAATAAGATCAATATATTAGGCCGGTGTTCCATAATTCAAAACAAGATATGTCTCCTCCACAGTTCAAATTCATGTATTCCTTTTTGTTTAATAATGTCTCAGTTAACAATCAGGATACTTTGTTACTCTGGAGTATAGATTTCTGATAAGAGTGCTGTCCTTTTTCTAGAGCCAATATACTGTACAAACAATCCTAAAGTAGCTGCATGATAGCATGTTTACAAGATGACCTATGTCCACTTCTAAACAGAGCAGAATGCTTTCTGTGTTGAGCCAAGCAGATGCATCTTTCTGCACTCTGGAAATTTCAACGCACAGGTTGGGAGCCACTGTGTAGGAAAAGTTGATGGGGAATCAATGGCGAAGAACTGAGGTATGCGTGTAGGCTTGGAGCATGGATCTCACATGATAATGGCTTTGGACTCAATCATCTTCAAGATGAGTGTGTACATTAAGTAATCCCTGTAATGGCAGGGTGTAGTTACAAGAAGGTATTATGGAGGAGAACAAAAACCGGGGGAGAGCATTTATTTGTGCATTATGACATCTGCTCTGGTCCAGGGTGGCCTTGTGCTGCATGACAGTCCCCCACTAGAAAACACTAGTTCACGAGGTCACAATAGGTCACAATGCTGAGTCTCCTTCTCACTATCTTCTTGTATCTTTATTTTGTACACTTTGTTCTCTCTTTCAAATTATATATTTTTTTGTTTTTCCTTGCTGTTTTTTGTAAATCAATGAACTCAGCTCCAGCTTGTGTCATCTAATGGAGTGTGTAGATCTGCAGAGAAAATGTACAGCTTCCATCTGGGGACGCACCCAGAGCGCACGCACACACACACACACACACACACACACACACACACACACACACACACACACACACACACACACACACACACACACACACACAAACACACACACACATACAGTACACCACAGAGTGGTTATGACCGACACAGCATCTGCTGAGTGAACAGAAGAAAAAAAACAAGATGAGCATATGAAAAGCACAGGCTGGTTCCATGGAATAGCAGGTAATCTACTTGAGATTTCCGAGAATCAACCAGTGAGATTTAAAGTACAGCTGTAATGTGTCACATCAGTTGTAATTATGAACATCAGTGTTAGGTGGATTCCTGACGTAATTGAAAAAGCCCTTTTGAAAGGTTGTTATAGCATTAAAAAAACTACAATTTTCCTTATTAATATTTCTTGTGTAGCTAAGAGCTTCTCTGTGACATTTAACTGAAAAACATGTCCTCCAGATTTATGCTTTTAGCGAGCACATTCTATAATGGATTTAGGTGAGAAGTACACAACCTACTCTCTCACAGCATTTCTGAAATGGTCTACATCTGCAATCAAGTTCGAAATGTAGTCTTGGCTGCACAATACTTACAGACTAAAATGTTTTAAAGCCTGACCTTTCCTTGTGATGTGTTTCATAAAACCCCACATGTGGTCCAGAAGGTGGCATCTTCTAGCTATACATATACTTGGCCCTGCAGCTTGACATGCAGTTGTATGTGTGTGAACTGGCTGATAGCTTATTTGCAGGACTACAGGTAATACATGCCAACACAGTAGAGCACATTGTTGTCTGGGTCTGGATTTTGAAGAGGTCACACTACATATGTGTTTTGCAGACCTTAAATGTGCCCTGTACTGTATTTACCGGTAAATTGCCTCATGTGTTTTACCAAAAATAAGTCCACTCTCTTTTTAACAATATGCAAATACAAAAAGAAGCAACCAGCAAATTAATGTGACATTGCCACACTTAAATTGAAGCACCTGTTTTCTTCAAAGGTTTTGTCTTTGCTCATAAAAGCATTTGATAGCCTGACAAACCATAGGCTGCTCAGTAGGTGTCTGGCATCTGCTGACCCTTTACACAATTTGTCCAACCAGACAAGAACAGACTCTTCTTTTCTTAATCTGGAGCTGATACAATGTGAATTGCAAATGCCTCGCCATAGGCTTAAGGCAAAAGCTGAAGGTGAAAGTGCTCAAGTACCATTACTGTAAAAGACAATTAATTATAATGGGTGGACTGGTGAAACGTGGAGTGGAGTAAGAGGAAGTGATCGGGAGTGGAGAGGAGTGATGTGATGTGGAGTAAAGTAAATAAAGTAAAGAGTAATGTGATGTTGAGTGCAGTGATATGAGGAGCAGTGAACTGAGATGGAGTAGGTGGAGTAGACTACTATGAGGTGAACTGACGTGAGGTGGAAAATGTTGGTGCAGGTGAAACCAGTATGCCAAAGGACCAAATAAAGTAGAATGGACAAGTCACTTTAACACTTGAACAGTTGTTCCAGTCAGGTAAACAGTTAAACAGTTTTTCCTCTCATAGTTCCTCAGTTAACTGACGCTTTGGTAATATTCAAACTTACAGCTTATTAAAGTTAAAAACCAAAGCACTGAATACTGTACTGTACTCATGAGTAAGATCCTTGAAGTAAAGTAGAATGCGTTAACCCCCCATTTAACGTGACATATGGTATATCATATAAAAATGATGTTAACCAATGTCTCAACTGAGTTTAGGAAAGGGAACGTTTGTGTTTTTAAGATTAACAAGTAGTAAGATGAGTAGTATCCAACAAATATACTACATTGATATCCAATATGGATTTAACAATCAGATGGGTGTCAATAAATTACACTGATGAAAGCATCATCTTCTTCTCAACAGCTGAGGGAACTGCATTGGTCCAAGGAACTGCAATCTGCCTTCTGACTGCAGAGTAATGAAGAGGAGATACAAATACATGCCAACACAACACACACAGTTACACATCAAATACACTCACACACAGAAACACAAGTTTGCATGCACCCAGGTATAAAAACACATACAAAAAGATACACACACACACACACACACAGTAAGGCACATGCATGCATATATATATACACACTCACACACATTCACATTACTGCCTACATGCCGAATCTCACCCGTATTCCATTTGCATTGGATAGCAGGAACACATGGCTCTACCCTATTGGTCAGTTAGATCAGCTGACAGGATGCTGTTGCCTAGAGACATTGTTTCCAAGCCAAGCTGCACCTTTTCTGCTGCTTTGCCAGCCGAATGAAAGCCATCCAATTTAGCCACATTAATTACGTCAATATGGGCTTTTCTTTGGAGTAGGAGTTGAGTATATGACAGCCACAACTTCCCCCCAGTGTAGTGCAGCGAATCTGAGAGCCTTTCAGTATTTGTGTGTTGGAGGGAAGATATCCACAGCACACACATCCCAAGGTTATGACCTTCTGATAAATCAGTTTGTAACATCTGTAATCTGTGCAGGGCATCTTCTTTTGCCGTGTATGATAGCTTCATAGTGCTTGCCCTTCAGCTTTGTCCATCTTACTGGTCAGCACACATTAAGTGTTCTCCGTCTTCTGGTGGTATCAGAAAGCTTTCAGTGTGGTTGCCATGGAAACCGTGCAGAACCAAATCCAAGGTCTGGAGGAAAAGGAGAAAAAAACAGTTAGGACACAGAGATGCCACTTGTTGTGTGTGTGTGTGTGTGTGTGTGTGTGTGGTGTGTGTGTGTGGGTGGGTGGGTGGGTGGAGGGGATTACATGTGTATGTATATTAATGTCCAAACCATCTAAATAGTGTGCACAGTGGCAAACTCTAAATTAAACCATCACTGGAAAAGGTTAATTTATTTGTCCTGTGTGTACAGGGTGCATGTATTTTGTAGATTTTTTTCACTGTCATCAGTGTCATCTACCAAAAAAATGTCAACTCCAGAAGTGAACTCTTGAATCTGTCCCCTATGAAACCTCCACCCAGGGAAATGCAGATGTGTGTAAGCTGATTGGTCTACATGTGCACCAGCCGATGTATATGTGTGTAGGTACACTGGAATTCGTCCATTGTGGTTGACTTTAATCAGTAACTTGTCTATGGGTTCCCCCGGAATCTACGTCAGGTTTTACCTGTCATAAAAATGTAACCTTATGCGACTTTAACCACGCCCCCTTTAGCTTGAACAAAAGCAAAATTTTTCCAAATTTTTCCAGACGCTCTCTTTCTCTCCGCTGGCCTTCCAGCCAGGCGCACTGTCTTGACCCCTCCTCACCTCCAGCAACGCTTGGAGCACACCGTCAACCGGTGAGGAACCACTCTCTTTGTTCTCACGTCTTACGGCCGACACATGCCTAAGATCTCTCAGTCAACGAACTGCTCAGTGAGACGAAGTAAATTTAGCGAAAGCAGCTAACATTAGACCTGCTAGCTAAATTGCAGAGGAAAGCAGCTAACAACAGACCTGCTAGCTAACTCCACACAACGGGAACAGAAGGCAGACTGCAACGTTCTGAGCGATCAAATCCTCCGACCTAAACTGCAGTAAAACAGAGACATCACAGCAAGGACAACTTTCTCCATTTACGGACGGCATCATCCCTTCTCTGCCTCATCCACGTCGGACCAGCCCAACACTTTTCCCAAAGGACTGGTAACTGACATTAACTGGGCATTTAGCTATCGTAGCTATTCACAACCTGGCTAAGCATAAGACTGTTTACATGCCATTGTTCATGTGTTTCATATGTTTTGTTTACTGAACGTAACTGTTTATATATATATGTTCATTGTTAGCTGGTAGTTGGCTTCGCCACACCATCTAAGGGTTATCGTTAGGATTGCTTCTCAGACTCATCGGGTCTTGCATGCATCACTAACCATTTCCCTCTTCTAACATGGCACCTAAATCACGCACGATTACATATACATTGGCCTTCACATAGCCACACACGCGAAGAGAATACTCGAACTTCGCGCTGCATATAGACTCGCCCTTGTTCACATCACATGTATGTTCGCGTACGTGCACACACATGCACGCGGAACTACGGTGATCAGACAAAGGAACACACACACATTCTTTCTGGCGCGCTCCTAACAGCGCAACCCCGAGCTCACCAGCTCACACACACATCCCCACATTCCTTCAATTCATTGGTTAGTTACATTTAGCTAGATTGCAGATTGTGTGTTATTTCTTATCATTGTGTAAATAAATACTTTGATTTATATACGCTGGTATTTAATGTTACACAAGAGTGGACGTTGCCAACCTCTTCTATTCAGAATTCTAATGACCTTCAACTATACTATTAGTAAGGTAACTTTGGTTGTAGTTATTAATTTAATTATTAATCAGAGTTCCAAATTGATAGTATAATATATTTTATGAGACTGATATATTTAACGAGACTGATTTGTGGATTATCATTATTTTGACCACGTGAGGACACTACACTTTGTGTGGCGCCCCTAGGTGTTCAACTTAATTGATCTGCCTTTGTGTTGAATGGTTGATGCCTGTCCAATCGGGTGAGATTACCAACATATTGTTGCTGTTTGCAAGGACAGCACCAGTGGTGTCTTGGTGGCCCTCGCAAAGACGGTATCACAATTTACACACAAGTGCACCCACATTCACCCGGCTCCTGCTCACAGGGTAAGTTACCTACATAGTCTGGTACTCCCATGTGAGGCTGGTACCAATTTCACCTACATAATTTGGTGCCCCGTGTGGGATAGTACTGTTGGCAATCATTCATATTAGTGCAATATTAATGTCAGCTTAATTTCAGGCCAATTCAGAATTTTATATTCTAGTGTTAGACTAGGCAAATAGTCATAAACACTCACTGCCACTAGTCTGTCATAGGACTAGCACTAGCTTTACTTACAAATAAGTGCAAAGCTTTATATATCAAATTGAGCTCACAAGCTATTTGATATTTAATTAGTGAACCATCACTTTTTCCCAGATCTTGGAAACCTTGGAACTTGCTATTGCTGCTAGCCATTCAGGTTAAACCTACTCTGTAGGAATTGTGAATTTCTGTCCAGCATTTGAACCACGTATTCAATGCAACGTTGTCAAGCTGTCAGAATTAACTGTGCTAAATCTTCTGCTTCCCTTTTTAACTAAGTCACAGCGTGCCACCGGCCCTGTGAAAGAGAGCTTCTACCTGACTGTTTACTGCCATGCATTCCAGCCAGCGAAAGGAATAGAGACTGAAGAGAGCCACAGCGTGCTCGGCCCTGTGAAACAACTTGTGCACCTAGCTGTTACCACCACGTGTTCCAGCTTGAGTCTAGCCAAGGTAACTCCCTGACTGTTACTGCCCCGCATCTCAGTTAGTGTGCCCAAACTTTTATGCCCACTAGAGCCACTAGATGGTGCTGTAGCTATACCTCATTCACAGGAAGCTACCCCTCATAGCGTAGGTTACTACACTTTTAGGTTAGGCCAGTGTACTGCCCACGTCACACTGCAAGGTGTCTGCCACTGCAACACCATAGCCAAACACCTAAGTTCAGTCCTACTTTACCCTATTTTAGCTTACCCCTACAGCTAAACATAACGATGGATAACCCCTGTGTAGAGCAGTTTATCTCTTCCGTAGCGCAAAGCCTGAAACCCGGCTACTGAACTCATTAACAGTTTGAGTTTCAGTGAATGCAGGAAGGAGATAGACTCTCTACTAAGTAACAGGTATGATGCACAGACTGCATCCAAAGACCCATTGTTAACGTGCTTGCTACTGAACTTTCACAGGCAAACCAGCCTTGCCTTTCAGAGCAACGCAGCATTAGATAGGGAGGTAGAATACCTTAAAGCGCAGAATGCTAGTCTCCTCCACGAGGTACAGACAGCTAGCAAGAAAGCTATGCGCTACCTAGGAGACCTACACTCAACAGAGTTAGAACTCTGTTCACACAAGGAGGAGCTACTGAAGGTTAGGTCAGAACCCTGCCCCACCACAGTCGTTCAGCCGATGTGAGTCAGGCTACTCTGATTCACACTCCTCCCTTGATGAAAGGTCTACCCCTCCTTCATTCAGATGGGAACACTTCCCAACTGACCCTCAGTCCTTGGGAATGAAGTCAGCTCCTCCACCTCCACTGAGAGACCGAGGTAACAGCCTATGACTTCCCATCTGCCCCTAACAGACACTGAAGAAACAGGTAGTTTATCCTCCAGTAGACATACTGCCCATACTTATTCTCAGCCTCTGATCCATAACACATTCGTCCGTGCCCTTCCCTCCGAAGGCAGGACTAGGTCATGTCCAGACTGTTCAGCCTCCTCTCCATACAGCCACGAGAGTGAGCACCGCTGTCCAGCATCTGCCTCTCACCCAGAGAGAAGCACATTAGCATGTGATAGACATGTCCGTTCCCATGCTAGATTAATCTCGCCCTTTTCGGAAAAGACCTCACAGAGTCCCCGTCTAGAAGTGCTTGAGCTCATAGCTAAGGACATTGAAATGTTTGACCCAGACAACCGTGATCAAGACATTGACGATTACGTTAGGGAACTAGACATCAACATGACTGACCTACCCAACGCAAACCAAAGGGAGAAAATTAAACTCATGTGGAAAACTAGCTCTAAAGCAGTCCACAAGTTTTATTCAGGCACAACCTCCCCGTATCAGAGATGATTACGCAGAGCTCTGTCATGCTTAAAAGAAGAATACTCTTCTCCGCTGACGAGATCGCATCATTGGTTGCTGCTCCCAAATTAAACACTCCCGTCGAGAACACCCTAGGGATTTTTATAAACGTTTGAGACATGCATACTTCCAGGGCAAGAATGCACCAGGCTTAGAAGAAAGTTCCACTTTCAAAGTCTCTGTTCTTGCGAAACCTGCATCCATGTGTGCGCACTCACGTTTCCCTCAGGACGCATCAAGGTAACCCCTCACTGAATGAGATCAGGAAGATGACACAGATGGCTTGGGAAACTGTTGTCAATTCCAAAGAAAGGGGAAAAACAACTGGCCTGCCTGCTCAGATACCAGAGCGTCTCCCAATTCACTGCCTCACAAGTTCACCCTCACTACAGATCAAAGGGGGGTGACAAACGGCTCATAGGGACACTGAGCGTAACCTGCCATGTCCATCATCAGCAATCGTAATGGGAATACATCCCTAGAAGCAGTAGAAGGCCATATTCAGAAATAATGGCCCAGAAACATGACCTGCCCCTAGATTCGTCGGATGATGACTACCGTTACACTGACCGTCTCCTCAGACCATGGCCACAAGGCCCCAGACAGTGGATAGTGCCTCTTGACTGCCCCTCTGACTAGGTTACCCAGAGCCGTTACAGCCCTGAGCCACGAGTTCAGGCGACCACTCCCAAGCGCATGAACTCTAGAGTTCGTAAATAACTGTCTGTTGAGCCAAACAACACAAGCCACCCTGCCTGACAGTAAGACAACTGCTGGCTCAGGGATCTTCACTTTTCTTGGTAGTTGTATGGGCCAACTTGGATTTTGTTAGCAACAGGCAGCAACTTCCATTAGTCCTGAACAGGTACTTCATTTGGCAGTAGCACACTAGCTTCATACATCCCAGACAAAGCTAGCCATTGCACATGGTCCACTTCCAACACAAAGGTTAGGACATTACCATACTGCCACACAAAACCTTGATACAGCCATTTGAGCTTTAAGATTTTGAGAACATGATGACACCCTTCCGCAGCAGAACATGCCTGAAGGACAAAAACAGCAAAGGCTGCCAAGACTAGTCAGTCACTAGCCATCTACTAGTCAGTATTGTCATCCAATCTATTGAGTGGTCCAACAAACACACTCTTGGATTCTCCAGCAATGGCTTTATCATTGTATCAGGTGCCACTATCTCTGCATCTCAGCCTAACAAGTTGACATCACTAACATTTCCTATTCTCACTAACCCTGATGAGTAGATGACCCACTGGTTTATTTGTTGTATGCTATGTCATTGTCATTACTGTTTATTTGGACCTTGTCTTTTGTAACTTAATGATTTTGTACCTGCTTAGCCAGGATAGATAGTATCAACAAATGCCCAGTACTGATGTTACAACTTTGACTGTCTGACCAATGAACTTTTCCCACACATGGACTATGTACAGTTGTGCTCACTGGATCACACATCCGGTGCAATCCCGTGACCACAGGGGGGATGTAGGTACACTGGAATTCGTCCATTGTGGTTGACTTTAATCAGTAACTTGTCTATGGGTTCCCCCGGAAACTACGTCAGGTTTTACCTGTCATAAAAATGTAACCTGATGCTTTTCTTAACCACGCCCACCTGAGCGTGGATAATAGCCGCATCTCCCCAGATGTGACTCTCTCTCTGTCGGCGCCCACCTGGCCAGGACCTCTTCAGCTCTCCCTCCCGGCCTCGACCGAGGAGCAAGCCTCTTTGACATCCTCTCACCTCAGGCATCGCCTGCACACGGTGAAGAACTACTCTCTTTGTTCTCACTTCTTACGGCCGACATATGCCTAAGATCTCAGTCACCGAACTGATAAGTGAGACGCAGTAAGTTTAGCGAAAGCAGCTAACAATAGACCTGCTAGCTAACTCACAACGGGAACAAAGGCAGACTGCAACGTTCTGAGCGATCAAATCCTCCGACCTAAACTGCAGACAGAGACATCACAGCAAGGACAACTTTCTCCATTTACGGACGGCATCATCCTTCTCTGCCTCATCCACGTCGGACCAGCCAACACTTTTCCCAAAGGACTGGTAACTGACATTAACTGGGCATTTAGCTATCCTAGCTATTCACAACCTGGCTAAGCATAAGACTGTTTACATGCCATTGTTCATGTGTTTCATATGTTTTGTTTACTGAACGTAACTGTTATATATATATGTTCATTGTTAGCTGGTAGTTGGCTTCGCCACACCATCTAAGGGTTATCGTTAGGATTGCTTCTCAGACACATCGGTCTTGCATGCATCACTAACCATTTCCCTCTTCTAACATGGCACCTAAATCACGCACGATTACATATACATTGGCCTTCACATAGCCACACACGCGAAGAGAATACTCGAACTTCGCGCTGCATATAGGCTCGTCCTTGTTCACATCACATGTATGTTCGCGTACGTGCACACACATGCACGCGGAACTACGGTGATCAGACAAAGGAACACACACACACATTCTTTCTGGCGCGCTCCTAACAGCGCAACCCCGAGCTCACCAGCTCACACACACATCCCCACATTCCTTCAATTCATTGGTTAGTTACATTTAGCTAGATTACATATTGTGTGTTATTTTCTTATCATTGTGTAAATAAATACTTTGATTTATATACGCTGGTTTATTTAATGTTACACAAGAATGGACGTTGCCAACCTCTTCTATTCAGAATTCTAATGACCTTCAACTATACTATTAGTAAGGTAACTTTGGTTGTAGTTATTAATTTAATTATTAATCAGAGTTCCAAATTGATAGTATAATATATTTTATGAGACTGATATATTTAACGAGACTGATTTGTGGATTATCATTATTTTGACCACGTGGAGGACACTACACTTTGTGTGGCGCCCCCTAGGTGTTCAACTTAATTGATCTGCCTTTGTGTTGAATGGTTGATGCCTGTCCAATCGGGTGAGATTACCAACATATTGTTGCTGTTGCAAGGACAGCACCAGTGTGTCTTGGTGGCCCTCGCAAAGACGGTATCACAATTTACACACAATTGCACCCACATTCACCCGGCTCCTGCTCACAGGGTAAGTTACGTACATAGTCTGGTACTCCCATGTGAGGCTGGTACCAATTTCACCTACATGTGTGTGCATTTGCAGGATTGTGGAGTAACTAGTTACATGTAATGGAGTTA
>NC_045154.1:11565262-11607762 GCF_900700415.2 Clupea harengus | reverse complement strand
GCACAAAGACAAACTACTGGGCTTTGGACAATAATAGTGCTTACAGAGAAAGAAAGAAAGAAAGACATATACTACATGTATGACCCAACATTGATCCACAGTTGATTATACCAAAAACATTTATGTACTGTATGCACTGACACACACACACACACAAACACACAGACACACACACTCTGGAAGGAGCATAGGGCGTACTCACAGGTTTGACACAGTGAATCATGTATATTAATCTGTGGAATACAATAGCACTTTTTTGTGGGGAGGCTAACTGGATTTGCACCTTGTGTTTTTCTTTTCCTTTACAGATGGTGAGCCTTTGCTTCAGCCATTTCAGTCCTCAGCTGCTAAGAGGGTTAACCTCCACTAATATTGCAGAGAATTCTCCTTTTTTAGAACACACTGCAATTTAATCCCATTTACTACTGCTGTGAGGAAGGCAGTGGCATTTAAAAATGCCTCCCTCAGATGTGTGGATGAGGAGGGGAGCTCATCAGCAGGGATGTGTTAAAATTGACTAGGAGAGCGAGAGAGAGGAGGCCCCTCTGCATGCTCACAATCAAGAGCTGAAAATGGCTAAATACAAAAATTAAAAACAGGACGCCATCATTTCCCTTCTGCATCACCCAAGCAAGTTTCAAATTGAAAAAATCCATGCACAGTTCAGAGTTGTGTCCACTCCGGAATCGACTGCCATCAGAGGAAACACAAAGGCTGCTCAGGTGAGATGGACATCATACATTTCCTTGGTTAGGTTTTATGAAGGGATATTAATATGTCCAGACACTGTAATAAAAACGGCACTCGAAAGAACAGGTGTGATGATTTCAACTTATGCCAAACAATACCACCAGTCAAATGAGTAAACATCATCACAGTCATTTATTTGACTGGTGTTTCTTACAATACCTATTTGAGTAGTTCTAGGCTACATCATTAACCTATGCTGTTTGACTGAATGCAATCAGAGAAGATCTTTGAAGCATTGTTCGTTCCCCTTCATGCGTGTGAATGCTGTTCTTCATCTCTTCAACACCACAGAGAGACACATCAGCTTAAAAGCAGAACATGCTGGAGAGCTGTTGTTCTCAAGTTCTGCTCACTGCACTCACTTAAAAACACGCCACTCCCCACCCGCAGGTCCAGCTCATCACGCCTGTGTGGGGAAAATGCATTCTTTAAAGGATAAATCTGAAGCACACTGTGGTTCCTGCTGTTATTCAGCGGTGGCCCTGGTTGTTCTCGGGTACACCGTAAGATCGCTTTCAAGCCACATTTGATGGCTTTCTTCAAGGAAGTGCACACATTGCCAGTATGGGCTGAAAACGGGCATGACCATTTCATGTGGGAGAAAAACATCGTTCTGTTCTGAGTGGCGTCCCTCTTATCGCGAGGCCCATTTCCCCCCTGAATCGCTGTTGCCACTATGAAAGCCAGGCGGGACTTTTAAGGCAGTTACTGGCTAGGTCTCCTGCTGAGCCAGAAGTACAGCATTCAGAGCGAAAGAAAGAAAGGGAGACCTATAAGCACAGAAGAGCAGCAATGTGAAAAGAAAATGTGTAACCTCCACACACACTCCCTCAAAGACATACACCCAATACAGACGTTATCACTAAACGTAAAAATGTCGGACTCTTGTCTCTGTTTATCCCCTCTAACCCACTTAATCTTTCATTTTTTTTTAGTCTTTCTTGCTGACCATCTGGCTGGAACATGATTATCTGCCTATATTACTCCATCAATATAGTTCATTTAGCCTTTTTGCTTGCTTTTATAGGTGAAATCACCTAAAGTAAAAGAGTACATAAAAGTAAATATATAGTATACATTCACCCCAGAAGTGGTGCAGCCAAGAGTTGCCAGCCTATGACATACATTATCTAAATGAGAAGTGCTTACAAGATGAGCACTACGATTTAAATTCTTCCCTGTCAAGGTTACTGAGACGTGATTGCATGTGATGTCACTACTTCCTTGACAAAGACAGAGAAAGCACTTAATATATACCAGGGGCGGCGCCAGGGGGGGGCTTGGGGGTGCTATAGCTCCCCCTGGATTAGCCATAGCACCCCCAAGAAAATAATGGTTTATTTATTATTGTTATTTAATTTAATTCTGCGTTCTTAATTTAATTTAATTTAATTTAATGTGTGATAATAATATTTCAATCACAAAAGAAAATAATAACAGATTGAAATGAACAGATTGTTCACGTAGCACGACACAGACACGTCGCATGCGTGAACGTTGACGTTTCTTGACGATTAAAGGAGAAAGAGACCTAGTGCACTGTCAAAGTCAAAGTCAAGCGGTAGTATCAACAAATTCACAATAATGGATCGGTTTTTGATACCCAAAATTCCACGAGTAGAAGAATCATGTGACGTTGAAGAAGAAGAAGAAATGCAAGGGGTATCTGAATCTGATTTTGAAGAAGATGAACGTCGTGGTCAAAGAGATCAACCCTATGCTACACCTCTACTGAGGGTGCTAGCCATGCTACACCTGGTCTGCTGGCTTGCCCGGATTTTGCTTTTCCAGCATAGTTTCGTTTGCATGTTTGGCTGTTCTTTAAGAGTTGTATTGTACAATGATACAATGATCTAGCTCTGATTATTATGGTTTTGAGTGCCTACTGTTTTGTTTCATTCACTTTTAAAAGGGGCCTGCATCTTTACACCGTTTAAGATTTAAGGTGGAACGGTCTTATTAGATGTGTAACATTAATGAATGCGGTCTCTTTTTGGGATTTTTCTGGATCTGCCTTAAAAAATCAGAGATTCTAGCCTAGGACGAGCAGTCTGTCTGTGCTAGCCAGGTATACATACGCTTCTATGTTTTTATTGATTGTGACCGGAAATAATATATACTTTTTGAAAGCATTTATGACTCTTTGGCTGTTTTAGTTCATTTCATCTGCTATTCTAATGTGCCCTCTTTAGTTTAGAATGTATTGAACTATTTACGTTTAGTTTAATTTGTCAGGCATGGTAGAGGTGACCTGGTGGTCATCTGGCGCCAACTTTAACCCCCACTGAAGTACGTGAAGTATTTGGGATTGCGGAATCTATAACATGCTGCATGCATTTTGTCAGTGACCGTCGCAGAGGAACACGGCTATGTGCGCGTCCGTCGGAAGCAGCCTAATGATAATAATAATACGATCGATTTGTAAGGCGCTTTTCATGGACCACAAAGACGCTTCAGAGAGCAAACATGTAAACACATATGACGATATGGTGGGGAGGTGTTGTAGTAGAGAACCACGTGACACATATGCTATCACTCTAATTTCATAGCACCCTCGGTAAAACGCCGAGCACCCCCATAGCACCTGCAGAAAAAAATCTCTGGCGCCGCCACTGATATATACCATAGCTAAACACTATAGGATGGTAACTCCGTTTAATACATAAACCCACCTGACTCTGGTACTTTATACTGACACTGCACACAGAGCACTGAGATGCCATGAGGAGGCACTGTTTAACAACACGGAATGAGCCTATACTTCTGGGAAGACAGATGCTTAGCAGCCTATATCTGATGGTCCCATCGCCACTACTGACGAGGAGAGGATAGAGCGGGTTCAAAGAAAAAGGATAAAGGTCGAAAAGAGTAGAAGACAGAAGTGAAAGGAGGGAAATAAAAGGATAGGAGAAGGGGGCAGAGCTGGAAGTCAGGAAATAGGGGCGCTCCCTGGCCTTTCGTTTTGAGAGGGCGGTAACGCTGGCTTCCCGGTCCGGTGACGTCATGGACACTCATTAGACTGACAAGCCACCTGTGGGGCCGCTCGTGCTTTAAAGCGACAGCTGTGCGAATGAGCTTGAACCATTCCAACTGCACATTGACATTGACGAGCCTCAGGGCCAGGCTGTCAACTAAGCAGTGGTGAACAAGATGCTGAACAAAATAGACAACCGAATTTACGAGCACCAAAGCGCGAGGTCGGTTTGTGTCCAGCAGTAGGGGAAACGTACTTCAACAAGAGACGCCCTGCAAGAGACGCCTATAGGCGGTGGCGGCAGAACTGATGCATGTTGCACTGATGCATCTCATCAAATAAGCTTTTTCCTCGTCAATCACCCGAGACAAGACAACGCCGTCCTTCAGGAAAATCGACTGCTGCCACGTCTCTTCTGAAATGACACGACATGGTGGTAAGTGGGAATTAACTGTAATGATGGTCGGGTTGCGTAGCAGCCCGTTGAGAAGTGTTCTCTTTTGACAATTTGCTAGTGTTATTCGTTGTTGTTCAATGCATTCGTTGTTTGTATTCTTTCAAAAGGTGACAACAGACACTTGCAACAGACACATGCAGCGGCCGGTTGGAGTCCCAGAAGTTGAGCCGGACGCTAATTGTATCAACAGGTAGCTGACTAATCTTTGATAAAATTACACTTTATGAGTGCATAGGTTGTTAAGTTTCTTTCGGTCTTGTCATAGTCACTGCTCATCATTATAAGAATACGCATTATAAAACAGATGTCCCTCAAGTATGTCGTCCCTCAATGCTCTACGGTGTTCAAAGCCTTGATGGATCGAATGCAAATCAAAGATTTTGAGTTTCAGTTTAATTTCTAATGAATTTCTAATAAGCTGAAAACGCCCTTCATTGAATGCTATCTTTGGCGGACTCTTGATGTTGAATGTAGGATGTGCGTCCTTGAAGACAAAGCCCCACTATTGTGTTGCTCCAATGACTATAATTCGATTGGAAGAGCTCTTTATTATAGTTACCCTTGGCAAATTCAATAGGCGTGCAGTCCCGCACATCCTCATATTTGTGCTGAGCGTAACTGTTGCACCCTTAAACAGACATGGATCCATCTTTCTTAAGGCAACTTTATTTCTTCAGTCGGTCGTTGGAGTTTTACAAAGCAAATCAATACAACAACTGGCGCGAGCGCTTTCTGATGACCTCATCATCACCTCTGAACCCGACCTCTAAACACCCACATCAATCAGAACCGCACCCAGGATATTAACAAACCAAAATACAATAGAAACACAATATCTTTCCCTAAATATATTCCATCTTATTTCAATGTAAATTATAATTATGCAACTAACAAATATATCTAGATCGCAACACCCTCCCCACTAAATAAAATGTGCCACACATTTTCTTAATCTCAATACAACAATAGAACTCTTGGTGGAAGGTAGGTAAACAGATAAGTATCACACATATCACACTTTACAGGGTGGTTAGGCTGTATTATCTCAATAGTCCATATTTTTTTCTTTGCAAAGTCTCTCATGGCCACAATACAAGACAAAATCCATAGGTATTAGTATTGGAGGGTGAATAGTCCATAGAAGTATTGGTGGTTCCCCAAAATCTTCGCCCACGGGACCAGGAAAATACCATTTACACCCAAACTGTGAGTTCACACATTTCAAAGCCATGTATTCAGTAATTCTATTCTGTAAGTGTACACACTACTAATTCTTTCTTTACAGTATGTACCACACTACTGTCTTAACTCAAAAATACTTATAGAACCCCCCCTATTTTCTGTACGTATTACTTAAATAAATGTCCAGATAAACCTGTTTCTATACTCTGTAATCTGTGTCAGTTAGTTACCACATCACCATGAACTGTAACTCATGTAGAAAAATGTAAGAACTCTAACTTTAAATTGTCTGTGTGAATATATGTCTATTCATGACAAAAAGGGATACATGAATAATGATCTGCTGGACGGGTCACGGCTGGCTCCAGAGGGGTTTTCTCACACTGACAGGGCAGGTTTTCAGCTGTTGGAAGGTCGGCTGGCCTAGCTGGTCATAGGTGTAGATACGCCTGGGCTGTCGGACTCTCTAGGCCTTTCCTCCATGTTTCAGCATCACTCTGTATCATTCTCGGATTCCACAGCCGGAAGCTTCCAGTTTCTTCCTCCACGCTATATCTCTCATCCACATGTTCCTCTTCAGGGTGTTCCTCAGGTGCGAAACGCCACCTCAGGCCTGTCTCTGGTGTCTCACCCCTTGGACAGAACTCTCCTGCCTCTGCGTTGAGGGGTGGATCAGCATGTCTCACTGTTGTCAACAAGTGATACTCCTCTTCCACTGGAACTGTCGGTGTCTGTTGGGTAAGTATTGTGCTTGGCTTGCATGTTGTCTTCTTGTTCTCTTTCTTGTTTTGTGTATCTCTTTGAGACTGGGTTTCGCAGACCTCTGGCTCTTCACCAGGTAGGGACATGGCAGGAGAAGGTTACGATGTAATACACGTCTTCTCCCTGTTTCTTGCAATGGCTCAACTATGTACACTGGACTATCAGGGCCTTTTCTTTCCTTGACAACATGGATCATGTCTTCCCAGTAGCTACGTAGTTTTCCAGTGCCGCCTCTGGTGTGAGGTTTCTCACCAGGACATGGTCACCTGGCTCAAGGGTAGAACTCCATGCACGCTGATTATAGTTTTTCTGTCCTCTTTTTGCACTTTTCTTCATATTCTGCATTGCAATGGCATAGGCTTCTTGCATAACCTCTCTCCACTTCTCTGCATAGCCAGTCTGTGACTGGTTTCTCTCTTCTCCTTTCCTGGGGAACATCAGGTCCACTGGTAATGTTGGTTCACGCCAAGAGAAGGAAAAATGGAGAAAAGCCTGTTGCTTCATGCACCGTTGAGTTATAGGCATGGACTACTTTGTTAAGGTGCTCTTTCCACTCGACTTCTGAGACTCCTCAAGTGTGCGCAGCATACCCAACAGGCGTTCTATTGAAGCGCTCTGCAGGGTTGGCTTGAGGATGATAGGGGGAAGTGCGGGAAGTGACGAATACCACAATAGTCTTGGGAGCTTGCGGAAGAGATTATTTTCAAAACTCTTTTTCCCTGGTCATGGTGTATCTTGGATGGGAAACCGAAACGCATGATAAAGTCATCAAAAAGCTTTCTGGGCGCGGTCTTCCCAGATTGTCTCTTGTCGCATATGCCTGTGCATATTTAGTAAAATGATCTACAACCACGAGTATGTATTCTCCCTCCCTTACACTTGTCTAAGTGTAACGTAGTCAATGGAGATCATCTCAAATGGTGCAGAAGTCACAATGCTCTGTATAGGTGTTCTGGTTATTCTGTTAGGTTTCTTTCTCTTTATGCAGCGACACACCCGTGTAACATAGTGTTCCATCTCCTGTCTCATCTTAGGCCAGAAGAAGCGTTCTCTCGCAAGAGCCACCATCCTATCTGCACCTAAGTGTCCCATTTCCTCGTGGAGGTGTTTGTACACAACAAGCTTCAGAGACTCAGGAACAACAAGCTGCTTTCTCGTCGCAGTTTCTCTTCTGAGTATGCCCTCTCTATCTATCTGTAGACGAGGCCACTCCCTGAGAAGCTGTCTGACGGCTTCGTCCTCTGTCAACATTGTCTTTATGTTTCAGGTAGGTATGCGTCTTTTTCAAAGGCCACAACTCTGGCTTATGACCAGGTCTGCATTTTGAAGCTTTTCTTATGTCCCCTACTGCAAGAGACTGAATTGGCTCTGAGATGTTGCATCCTTCTGGCAGTGCATCTTCATTACAGGTAACAGCAAATATCCAATTCAACTCTCCAGCTTTGTCTATGTCCAGAGCTTTCCAATGCATTCAATAGCTTCCTGTTGGCATTCCTCTGTGCATTCTTGGATGACCTCTTCAATGGGCCTTGGTCTGCGTGACAAAAAGTCTGCATCTGTAATTTGCTGTTCCAGGCCTGTATTTTAATGTGAACCTATAATCCGCTAACTCTGCCACCCAGCGGTGTCCAGCTGCATTGAGTTTTGCTGACTTTGTGACATACGTCAAAGGATTATTGTCACTGTATACAGTGAAGTGATGTGCGTGGAAAAGATAGTCACGAAACCGCTGCTGTTATGGCCCATTTCAGCGCCAGGAATTCTAATTTGCCAGAATGCAACTTTGTAATTCCTCTCTGCTGCTGTCAAGGTCCTTGATCCATATGCTATCACTCTGAGAACGCCCTCTTGACGCTGGTACAACACTGCACCTAGGCCATCTTCAGAGGCATCCACGTGAAAGCACAAAGGGTTTCTCTAGGTCGGGGTATGCATTACTGGTGGGTTTGTCAGCTGATCGACAATTCTGTTAACTATCTCTTTGTGAAATGGCTGTGGAAATGAACTGGGTGAGAAGGTGGCAACAGAGCAGGCCTTGCGGCTAATCCCCTTTTTCTTTTGGCTTTGCTTCATTTCAGACTTGGGATTTGCTAACAGTTCATATAGGGGCTTGGCGATCCTAGAGAAGTCTGGTATATAGGATCTGTAATAACCGAGGAATCCCATTAGCTTTCTCATCTCTCGCACCGTGGTAGGTGTCTCGTGCTTCAGTTCTTTAACTGCTTCCACGTCTTTGGGGTTCATCTTGTATCCCTCTGCAGAAACTACTCGACCCACATAACAGACCTCACTTTTGAAAAAGTCACATTTCTTTGGTCTTAGCTTTATGCCACACTCTCGCTGTCGTTTGAGCACCTGTCTCACATTTTGGATGTGCTGATCAAGCTGGAGCTAAATACCAAAACATCATCTAAGTACGGGACACATACTTCATCTCTGAGGTCTCCCAGGCATCCCTCCATGTAGCGCTGGAAGGACCCAGGCGCGTTTGTAAGCCCAAATGGAATCCTGACCCATTCATGAAGTCCCATGGTGTTATGAATGCGGTGCAGGGTCTGCTTTTCTCACTTATGAAGCCCTGGGTGATAAGCCTTCCCTTGGTCCAGCACTGTGAACCAGGAGTTGCCTCCCAGATTTTCCAGAATCTCCTGTATCCTCGGAATTGGATGACGGTCAGGCAGTGTTTTTCTCATTCAGTAGCCTGTAGTCTATGCACAGCCGCAGACTCCCATCTTCTTCCTGACACATACTACAGGTGAAGAGTATGAAGAACAAGATTTCTGGATCCAGCCTCGGTGGAGTAGGTCCTGTATGTGTGTTTTCACTTCTTGGTAAAGATGTCTAGGGATTGCATTGTATGTTCTTTGGACAGGCACATTGTCTTTTAGCTGTATGTCCATCTTCAAATCTTTAATGCACCCTGTATCCCAGTCATCCTTTGCAAACACATTACATTCTTCCCTGAGCATTTGATGTACCTGCTGCCGTTGGTCTTCTGACAGATGGCTCAGGTCCACGGGGCGGGTCCCAGGGCTCAGCTTGTGGCTCTCCACTTGATTGCTGCGCAGCACTGCTGTCTGATGTCTGAGGTGTCTGTTCCTCAGCAGGTTTGGTCTGCAATGGGTAGATGGCATCAACACTGTGCAACAGGCCAAGTGTGGTGCGACTGCAAAGCACAATATCATTATCAGTCATATTTTCCACAGTCACTTCAATTTTACTATTATCTTCTGGAGGGAGCTTAATTAACTGTTCTCTGATGACAAGACCTGTTGGCCATGGTGCCTCAACATTTGGCTCTAACAGTACATGTGATGCACTCAACACACTCTTGTTTAGCCAGGCGCAATGCACCGCCATCACTTTGTTCTTCGGGATGGTCACTGGTTGTCTGCCTGCTCTGGCTAAATGGGGTTGGCTTTTAGGCTTTTGCTTCTTCAAAACAGATAAAACGGCTTCTTGCGGTTCTGTGTCCTACTCCAGTGCTGAGCACAGTCTCTTTACCATGTTGACCTGATGGGATACCGTCTCCATTTGTGTCGCTGGTCAGGGCTAATTCTTCAATTACATTAAAGCCGATGATGGGGCGTTCAATGTCACTGCTGGCAACCAGGATGGGGACCAGGACAGGTTTCCTCACTCATTCCAGCCACAGCATTTTTAGACAAGGAAACTTCAATTTTCATCCATCCCTTATACGGTATGTCGGTTCCATTTGCAGCTGAAAGCTCTAATGGTCCGTCTTCGAGCAGCTCGGCCACTGGTCTCACCTCAACATCTGGCAGGTACTTCCTTTTCCAGTTTGTTCCCACTATTGATACCTGCGAACCAGTGTCCCACAGTATTGTAGTGTCAACTCCTCCTAGAGAGGCTCGAACTAGACATCTCTTCCCTACCAGCTTCGCTGTTTGCCGCTGTTTACCAGTGAGTGGTGCTCCTAGGCTGAACAGTTCTGCTTTCTCTATCTTTTCAGCAGGACAATGCAGAATTTCAATTTTGCTTGTGTTGGCTGTAACATTTCTCATTCGGCAACCTGATGCCCAGTGTTCTGCGCTGCCGCACTTGTAACAGTGAACACACCTTCCATCAGGATTGGACTGTTGACATTTCCGGCATCTTCTGCTATTTGAGGTCTGAGGCTGTGTTCGGTATTTTGGGTTTGGCTCCTCACTCACTCTCCTTGGTTGATCCTGAGGGGTCTGCTGAAGGCTTGCAATGTGAGTGGTGAGGTTCTGGATAGCCTCACATATGGCTTTGTTACCTTGGTCAACTTTTTCCATCAGTGTGTCACGTTTGTTTGTCTCTCCATTTTTGTTTTTGTTTGGTTTGGGCACATGTTTCATTTTCCTCACTTTCCTCACTAATCGCTGCCACTCTAATCATCTTTAGTTTTGTTGTAGTTGACAACTTATTCCTTCTTTCCATTTCAAGACGGTATGCAGCCGTCATTTTCTCCAGGAGGACTTCATCTGTCACTTTAGGATTTTGTAAGTATGGCTTTATGTCTGTTCGAATAGTGTCATCATAAAGGCCAGTCATTACTGATTGGAGGAATTGATTTTGAATTAGTTCTGAACTGTACTTCAAACCAGACTTCACTCTTTCTGAGGCGAGGGCAATTTGTTGTCTCAGGTCCATGGCTCGCATTAAAAACTGGATGGGCGTTTCTTTAGGCTCCTGAGCTGCACGGGTGAGGGAATGGTAAATCTCTGTAGCATCCTTTTCAATATAATGAGTTCGTAGAATTTGCCTGAGAGCTTGCAATGTCAAATCAATTCTACTTTCCAAATAACTCTTCAGTTTAGTTCCTGGAGCTATGGCTTGAATTACAGCTTCGACAACTTCTCCTTCATCATATCCTTTTTTCAGTGCCCTTTGCATTTGTCTTTCCAAACTTGAGTAGGTTAATTTATCCTTTTGATTTGGTTCTCCAATTTGTCCAATTATTTTTAAGTCCCTCCTGTACAGTGGATGAGCAAACGAGACATTTTGACTAGGTACAGAGGCTGTTGCATTCGGTGTGGAAACGCTCTCTCTTTGTTCTTCGGGATTACTGGGTGCAGTTTCATTTTCGTCCACAGGGTGGTGATCTTCCACTACTTTTTTAGGCGAAAATTCATCAATTTCCTCGGATTTCTCTATTAGTTCGTCAATTTTGTCATTTAGTTCGAGTAAAAGAGACAGCCCTTTATCTTCTCTTGAAATAACATCGTCCCCTTCTATATATTGCAGAATGTGCCTTCTCAACTTGCGGGGTACATCTTTATCACGTCTATCCACTGTAAGGCTAAGTCCTGTGCATACATCATTTAAATCCGGTGCTTTCAGTGTTACTAACTTTTCTTCTATTTCTGCCACCGTACTTTCCCAGTCAGACGACATCTCTTGCACGTTCGACATGATAGAAAACTCTTACCTCACTGTTTTGTTTGTAGCACTGCAGAATTGACGTCTCTGTAGACTTAGCTAACAGCTAGCGTTAGCTCTTGCAATGTCCGTGTTGGTCAGCTACCGTTAGCGCTTACAATGTCCAATCACAGTTACAATGTGGATCACTCGTCATTCCTCTTGCTTCGTGGTAAAAACACTCCAAACCGGGCGGAAACACCAATTTATGTTGCACCCTTAAACAGACATGGATCCATCTTTCTTAAGGCAACTTTATTTCTTCAGTCGGTCGTTGGAGTTTTACAAAGCAAATCAATACAACAACTGGCGCGAGCGCTTTCTGATGACCTCATCATCACCTCTGAACCCGACCTCTAAACACCCACATCAATCAGAACCGCACCCAGGATATTAACAAAACCAAAATACAATAGAAACACAATATCTTTCCCTAAATATATTCCATCTTATTTCAATGTAAATTATAATTATGCAAACTAACAAATATATCTAGATCGCAACATAACCATATGGACCTGGTGACCTTCTGCACTCTTTCCCCGGCCCTTTATGAGCTCAATGATCACCTAATTCAATGAAGCTAGCCCGTCCACTCGCTCTCCACAAAACCATGAGCCGGAGGTGGGTTGGTGCTGACGCCTGCTCTCCAGGCTGTCAATGGATAATAGTACACACTGCCCCACTATTTCAAAGCTATTCAGTTAGGTGTTCCCAAAGGCTGTAAATACGCACTTAGGTCAAGATTTTCGATAAACTCGCCGAGGGGTATGTCTCAAGTGGATTGAGATCATTGTTGACCACATACTTAGTCCATCGCATCTCGCCGTTTTTGCGTTATTGTGAAAGAGCATAGCCACACATGAACAGGAGCTGTATCTGCAAAGCAAAGTATTCTATCACTGTTAAAGCCAAATACTCACATTGGCAGGAAGAACATTAGAAGTCAACCATACAACCATACGACATAAATATGATTTCAACAGTAGTGGCCATGTTGTGTCTTACCAGTAACGGTAATCGATAATGACAGAAGAAGAGTTGACAAAACTGTAGGTGTTTAAACACCACTTGTCCTATTCCTAATGTTAGCAGTCTGTTACCCAAATGATGGTCGAGATTTTGGATGAATGCAAAAAAAAACGCTCCAGAGAATAATTTCAGCACTTCAATAGCGGACAGCTCCCCTGCAGCTGCTCCTTACACAAACCCCGGGTAATCATTTCTCTCGCCACAGATAAATGTTGATCCCTCAGGGCAGTTTAGCAAATGAATGATTTATTATCAGTTACACGAATGCCTCTTTACACCCAGCCAACCATCCAAGTCAACTTACGAACTTGAAAATGGCCCCAAAAGGCTGCCAAGGGACAGAATTGACTCCACAAATTCCCATATACAAATACACATGATCGTGGTGCTTGGTCCAATTGTTTTGTCAGTTTATTTCCCTACGCATACAAGGCTTTTGGGAATACGCAAAATGGCCTTGTGCATTGGGCTATTAGTGCTGAATGATCCTGTTTATTAACCTAATATGGTCAGTATCGACTTCTGAGCGTCTTGCACTTCTGAGCGTCTTGCGTCAGTCAATAAAATGTTCGTGCGACTGGAAATTAAAGTAACAGGATCATTACATTTTTATCTTGACACAAGCAAAAGACCTTCATCCACAACTCCATTAACTCTGATGGTCAGTGAAGCCTGTCTAAACGACGGGTATTATACCGGTCTGTTTGTTAAGAATTGTGGTTCATTGAATAAATAGCCTATCATAGTCTATACCCGGACTTTATCGGACCGTCTGATCTTCATTCTGACGCTGTGTAATATTCACAAGAAAATGACTGTTAATCTAAAATGATTGTCAATTTACATGGAACAACTGTTAGGGGTCTTGTATGAATCGTGTTAATGGTATAATGTACATTTACTTCAAATGTGTTTTTCTTCTTACAGAGAAGGCTCTGTTATTCCTGAAAATGTATTTATAGTAAACATAAAATGGAAATGTGAACAAGTAAAAATCAAATCAAGTAAGGGTAGGGCCGCAAATGTGTATGTGTGTGTGTGATCTTATGCGATACTCTTTACAATGCCACAATAAATACTCTTGAAGAGCCCCGGTCACTTTCGCTACCGGATGTTCGAATGGCTCTCACGTAGGTTTCCGCGCGCTGTCTCCTCACACCCTTCATTCTCTGCAATGCCCTGTCCGCAAGACATGATGGAGGTGAGAGGTTGGCGACACAATCCGATTTATACACGTTCCTGGAAAATCATTAAAGGAAACAGCAGCAAGCATCCATAGCCTGGTGCAAGCCTGGCTCTACTTGAGGGTGGTATTTTCCGAACAGATGTTCAAACAAGTGGATTGGAGCACGCGTTCCGTGAATGCAATCAGAGCACGGTCACAGAGCCCTTCCTCTGGCCGTGTGCCAGAAAGTAGTGTCAAGGTGGATAAACCTATAGCGTAACTAAACTTATTAAATAATTCACATGACCTGTGCTTAATTAAGAAATGGTTCCCGGAACGTCTAGCACTATCGACAGTCATTACCAGTCCCGTTTTTAATGAGAGGCACAGTGCCCTCGTTATCGGTCTCATTGTGGCTAACGAACGTTAGCTCTGGAGATGGCCACTGCGCGTCCTTAGGGTAGCATCATAACAGACGGCGTAGGAGCAACAGCTGTTTTCAGGTCTCTCCAGCCTCACGAAACCCGACCGTCAACCAGACGCTCCGCTCATTATCACCCCCGACAGCTTTTTAAAGGGAATCAACAGCAAACAAAATGCATTCGGTATCAGTGCAGCCAGTCGTGAAGGTACAAAGGCCAAGCAAATCGCCCACTGAGGAGAGATACGGGTGTTTGTCCAGAGGGCCTGTGTCAGCAGACCCTTAGTAGCGCCACCACACACCAGAGCAGCTGCCAGGAGTGCCTTTGGCTACCCCTGATATGGTGTGTGTGTGTGTGTGAAATTATGTGAATTTAGTAAGTGTGCCAGTTGTGTGATGGCGGTGAGTGTCTGTGTGTGTGTGTGTGTGTGAGTGTGAGTGAGTGAGTGAGGGAGAGGGAGAGAGAGAGAGAGAGAGAGAAATGAGCTCAGGGGAAAGCAGTGAGTGTTGAAGTGATGTATGTGTGAGAGAGATGTGAGTGTGTAAGCCATGTGTGAAATGTATTGGTTACCGTGTCCTTTTCTAGAAGTGTTACAGATGCTGCTTGCCCAGCAAATCGTTGTAATATTCAAGACTACTGGCATGTTGGATGTAAGAGTTGGATATAGACCACTTTTATTTTAATTTCTAATAATGTCATAATATTTTGGTGCTTCTTCAGTTTAATAATGTGTATTCTATTTGACCAAATCTGCTGAAATTATAATGTAATTGGAAAATAGTATCTAGTTGTGGAATTGCCAACAGGACTGGGATTTTGCAGGTGCCATCGTATTTGCATTTGCCCCACCTGGAAGGTGGCTGTAGGGTGTTGCCTATGGGCCATAGGCTGTTGGGTGTAGGGGTGTTGGATTGCACTGTTTGTAATTATACAGTAATATAAAGCCTGGATAGACTCGGTCATGTCAAAGAAATGTACTTACCAGTCAGTAGGCAAGTAATCAACCTGAACTCAAGGATCATTGGCAATCAGTAAGGGACATTTGCTAACCTTAACAAAACAAAAAAACACACACACACACACACACACACACACATACACTAAAACTCATACTACTCACAATAGCACAATAGCATACAGAAGAGTGTACTTTTCTGTAGGCATGTTTATGCAGTACATGGGTGTGTGCATGTTCATGTGTGTAACCACTTTTGTTAGTTTCAAATTGCTGAATCTTTTTCTTTAGAACAGCAAGTCACCTGTATTCTGTGCGCCACTTGTTTGGAAGGAAAGGAGAGTGAGTGTGTGGGTGGTCAAACTAGTGACAAAGAAAGACTACCCATTGCCACTGCCACTTACCAAGTCTCAGATTGGCGAGGGCAGAGTGTGTGTGTGTGTGTGTGTGTGTGTGTGTGTGTGTGTGTGTGTGTGTGTGTGTGTGTGTGTGTGTGTGTGTGTGTGTGTGTGTGTGTGTGTGTGTGTGTGTGTGTGTGTGTGTGTGTGTGTGCGTGAGAGAAAGAGAGACATGCATGGAGGTGTGATATGTGTGTGAAAGAATGGTGTGTGTATGAGAAAGGTGTGCATGTGTGAATGAGTTGTGTGATATCTGGGAGAAAGAGAAAGAGAAGGGGAGAGAGATAGACAGTGTGATGCAGGGTAGAGAGGTGTGTGACACAATGGTGTGTGTGTGTGTGTGTGTGGGTAGGTGTGTGTGAGAGCCTTAGGTGAGAGAGTAGTATGTAGTATGAACATATACCTTGAGAATGTCATATATCAAGCTTAGAAGTGCTTTTTTGGGGGGGGTTGTCATTTACGTTATGAGACATACTTTCAGCTCAAATTAGCATCTCCAATGTCAAAATGATGGTACGTACATGTATTTTGCTGCTTTCACTTTAAATTATTTTTATTACCCGTTCTTTAAGTTCGCCATTTTTTCCTTCAGCTGCCTGACAGCTTGTGTTTATCTTTCAAGGTCTCGGACTGTGATGTGGAACTGAGGCGGGAGTGAAGCTGAGAGTGAGTGTTGCTTTCATTCTCTGGGAGAACAGGGGCTGTCACTCCATTATATTCCTATCCTGCATGCATTCATACCCACGAGACCTTGAGAAAACAAGAGCATTTTCCAAAGCATTTGTTTTTGCCCTCTTGGATTAGATTTGAATATTTTATATATCATTATACCCTTACTACTTTCATCCTTGCTCAACACCCCTGTGTGTATGTGTATGTATGTATATGTGTGTGTGTGTGTGTGATGGGGGGGGGGGGGGGGGGGGGGTATTATTTTCCTACATCAAATTATGAAATCCAAAGGATCAGAATGCCATGAGACCATGTCATCATTCAGTTGTCATATACGGTCTACCACAGAAACTTGAAATTAAATTAAAATTAATTAACACTTTCATTCAGATTACAACAGGTGGTGGCAGGGTGGTGGAATTCGATCTGGAAAATTCAAATCACTGACAACATTGGGACATGTTAGAAGGTAATATTTATAAAGGAAGCCAATCCAGGCAATATATTCCAATGAAGAAGTGGCAAAAATATGATCTGACAGGGTCAGACCAGTGTTCAGTTCTTTCTGAGAATCTAAA
This sequence comes from Clupea harengus, assembly GCF_900700415.2. Classification (NCBI taxonomy): domain Eukaryota; kingdom Metazoa; phylum Chordata; class Actinopteri; order Clupeiformes; family Clupeidae; genus Clupea; species Clupea harengus. The sequence continues at coordinate 11,591,009 of NC_045154.1, read as the reverse complement.
GTAGGATGTTTTTTGTCCTCGTTAAAGTCTATTTGAATGTTGTGTTTGTGACAGACTTGGTAAATATAAGTCCAAATAAGGCCTCAAAGACATACATTTTTTCTGGAGTTTCATGGACATTGTATATAGGATTTGTTTGAGGTTGATTGTGTCTGATTCCAAAACTATCAGCTAATGGTGTTGGGAAGTTGTTTTCATTCTGGTGCAGAACTAGTTTTGGAATCTTGTAAAACCACCCCGGCCGCACTCCTCCTATGTTACACAATGGAGCCAGACCTCCCACATACCACTGCTTTCTGGAACAGGTCTGGCTCTGATCTGGCTCAGGTCTGGCTCTAATCTGGCTCTGATCTGGCTCAGGTCTGGCTCTGATCTGGCTCTGATCTGGCTCAGGTCTGGCTCTGATCTGGCTGTGATCTGGTTGTGATGTGTGCTAAGCTGAAGCTCACTCCCTGGCGGTGCAGCTGAAAGGCAGCACCTGCCACACGCCTGGGTGAGAGAGCGCACAGGTAATTAAGTGGAGCTCGACATGCCCCCCACCCCCACCCCTTAAGGCAATTAACAGAAATCATATGCTCTCAGAAGCTCCAATTAGCTACATTTTGCCTGGTCAGTTGGTCGGACAGAAAGACTGCCCTCTTCTTGTAGTGAAAATAATCACTAGTGGGACAGTGGTAATAATCACATCATGCACAGACACAAAAAGTTATACTGCGCATCATACTGCATGGCTACTAATCATATCACACAACAAATGGCCATGTCCATAAACCTCTCTGAATCATCGGTCATCTATGGGCTCACTCACAAAAGATTCACTGGTGATGACTGTTAGATCATTCTGTAGATCATTTCCACTGTGTTTTATTTGAACTATCCAAAAGAAGTGGCCATGTAAGTGGTATCATTTGCTTACTAAAAATCAGTGACGGAAAGCAAAATTGACAAATAAACCAGAGCTGCGTGAATCAAAAACACAAAAAATTTAATTAATTAATAAATCAATTCCGCAAAACTACAAAATGTCAACAATCTGAATTGTTTGACCAGATCCTCTCTTTTAGGAAATCCAGGCATCAGAATTCGACAGTCAGTGCCGTTCCACTGCTGTAGAGTGCTAATTGGAGAAGGGACATTTTAATATTTGGCCACACTACTGACAGTCAGCCATGTATGGTGCAGCTTTCAGTTGCCTCCAACATGAAATTTAGCCAAGAAGGATGGAAGATAAACTGATTAGATCCTTTCAGAGTTTGAGGATAGGGTAGGCTATTTGAGACCACAAAGATCTATTTGCAGACCCTTTCAAATTGATCCTTTCATTTAAACCAAATTTTCAGTTTGACAATAGACTGTACAAACACATAGGCTGTGAGGTTGCCGATATAAACGGGCTGCAAGTGGAAAATTGTACGCACAGAAATTTTCCTAAAATCCTTATTCAGGAACAAGGGCAGTGTATCTCACTGACACATACAAGTAGTCAGTTCTGCTTCTGATTAAACTCTTATAAAACATTTTAAATGGCCAGTCTAGTTAAATACTAACCATGTTATTTTACCAGAATCTGATCCAATAGCCAAAACATATTCTTTAAAACATTCCAGTGCCCTGTGGTAATATACCATCAGACTAAAACAAGTGATATAATGTACTTTTATGAAATTCTTTTTACGAATTTCCTGTGCAAATGAGGGGAAATGTCGATAGTGCCAGATGTCATACAAATGGTAATTTGCAAAAGCATTTATGAATGAAAAAGATGGTATCATTACACCCTGTGACATTCTGGGAATGTCATGGGTATTCTCCCTTTAATGTCATGGTAAACCTGGCGGTATTTAAGATTCCCAAATCTTGCAAATAATCCCTCAACATATAATGTTAGTTACTACACATTAAACAACCAAGCTCTTCTAATAATCACACCACATTCTGTGTGCGGCATTGCTTATATGAATGATGAGAACGTGTCCTGTAGTCACAGAATGATTTGATTTTGAAGCAGATGGCAGCAGAGGCCACAGCAGAGTCCGTATCAGTAACACTAGCACACCAGTTGCAGACCACCAGCAGATCAACAGGAGATGAACAGACCAGCTGCAGACCAACAGGAACCTGTGGTAGCCCAGTGGCTTACCAGCTGAAACACAGATACATATCACTGCTGTGGTTCAAGCGCTTCCCCTATGCAGCGTGGCAGGACCTGCTGGTGACTGACCCCTCTAATGAGCTGTTTAGACGAAATGCCGTCCCACCCCCAATGTGACACCTTTCGGCAAACGGCTGCTGTGCTGTAATTGGACATTAGCCCTAATTCAGTCAGTCCGGGGAGTGAGAGCACAGTGCCCTTGTCATTATCTGTATCCCGCTTGTTCGCTCGTTCGTTCGTTTGTTCGTTCACTCACTGGCACACTCCGCATCTCATCTCTCTGATTGAGACGGCCCCAAACTGGAGAGTATAATTTAACTGTCTCTAATAAAGCATTACTATTCACCAGCGGAAGCCATTATTTCCCCTTGCAGGCTCACGGTATGAGGATGAGAAGGAGCTGTATTCTCGCCTCCTTTTCCACCTCCCCTCTCTGCCCTGAATCTGCTGTAACTCCCTGAGAGCATGCACGCACAGGCACAGCTCCTCAGAAAACAATAAGGGGGCTCCATTTTATTCATATTAGCTGAGGAGCCTATTATAGCTGATATGTTTTTTTAATGGGGGAGCATGACTGATCCAGGACTAATTTGCCTTGTTAGGCCTGGTGTCGGGCAATAATAGCTCACCCAGCTGGATGGCAGGAGCTCTGATGGAGCGCTCTCTCTCTCTCTCTCTCGCTCTCTCTCTCTCTCCTCCAGTGGCTCAGGAGTCGCACGTCTGTCAGTCTTCCCCTTATGTGCCAGGGCGGGTGCACCGTGCTGCGGACCGATTGTTGCGCTGTCTTTGTGTGGGTGAAGTCGAGCGGCTCCTTATGCAAAATGAATGTCCTGCTGTAATTCTAACCCTCTTCTGCCGGCCCTCACCCTCGCCACGCCACCCATCCTCTCCCTCCCTGTCATCAGCAGCAGAGGCCGGTGATTCTGCACTGCTGTCTGACAGGCGCTCTGAAAACGGAACAACTCTGAAATGACATTTTTGCTGATGTCTCAGCTCAAACCTAAGGCCCTACAGCTGTGATGATGATACTGTGAACGACGTATCCTCTAATACCTGCTGACTGAAATACTGGGGTGAGGCTGAGACTCACATTTGAGTTTGGCTAAGAGAGAAGAGCGGTCATTTGGTGGTCTGTATGTGAGCAAGTAAGTGTGTGTGTGAGAGACTACTCTGACATCTGTGAGCTGTTTGCTCTCATTTCCTGTAGACTCTAGACATCTTGGCGACAACAGCAGACATCAATGTTGCACTGATTTGAAGTTGGTGATATGGTAATCAAGAGAAAGCTACATTCTGTCAAGCATCTCTGATGCCATAAGGTTTGTGTTCTTTCTTCACACGTGTTTTCGTAGGACTGTGTGTAAGTATATGTGATTTGTGGTGATCAGTGGGTGTGTTTGGTGTGTTCTTAGGTGTCTAAGGGAGGTTTAGTGTGCGTGTGTGCGTGTGTGTTTGTGTGTGTGTGTGATGAGCTAGATAGATTTTCTTTCACATGTGTGTGTGCTCTGCAGTATGCTCTATGAGGTTGAAGTGCTTATGTCTGTATTGTTTGAGCCTCCACACTGTATCTTCCCTCAGAGGAAACATGAATAAAATATTAGTGCAAGAATGTGTTTGGACATTTGAGAACACACACACGTGCCTGTGTGTGTATGTGTCAAGCAGCAAACACTTTTACCTATAGATATCATCATTAATTGGTGTTACTTGCTACAACATGACCACTGGTTAGCAAGTCTTATGTAAGTTGCAAAAGTGAAATTATATATATATCCATTGAACCAACTTATTGCTATAGTATAACAGTCTAATGAACAGTGTGTGTGATTCCCATATGCTCATCAAGCATGTTGTGTTTTTCCATAGGCAAAGAGGAAACAGAAAATGTGCTGTGTGGCCTGTGGCACGAACACTGAGCTTATGGTCTGGCACGCTGTGGAAGACTAGTGATTTTGTTGTTGTAAATTCAGCCACCCGACAACAAGTCACAGTCTACCTCAGTGAGCTGGGTCTCTTGCCTACCTTCAAACCTTGTAACTGCACACATACTCGGCAACCTGCTGCCACGAGCACAAGCTGCACAGTAAGTGCCACAAGACCCCAACTCCACCGCCCATCCCATCCCATCCGCCCATCAGCACTTTCTCTGGACCCTGTTCCTGTTCTCTGTTCTCTCTCTTGGTTGTCTCACAAGGACAGTGTCTCATTGGGATAGTGGCTTTCAGACTAACACGGAACTCAAGGTGAGTGTGAGTGAGCTACAGTACGCTTACATAGACACTAGCATAAGGTTTTCAGTTATTTCACCATTATGTTTTTTTATATATATATTTACTGTAAGTATTTATCAAAGCAGGCGGTTATATTACAGATACTCACCCTATAGGCAAGATTTGTAAGCCATTGACACACATGATGAGTTTGTATTTACATTAAATAAGAGTTATGGTAGATCACATATTCACCACACATTGCAGACTCCCATTACTCTGCTTGTGCATCTATGTTTGCATCCCACTGCCCATTAAAGTCTTACAATAGTATGACCTGCAGTGTGACATTTCATTGGGTGCCTTTTCAGCATGGCAAAAACACATTTGCAGGAAACCTATTAAAATGAGACCAGCTATTTAAACATGTAGCTATGAAACCTGCAGAATGCCTAATATTGCACCAATTAAACCGAATGAATTCATCTGTCAAGGTTCAGACCCGCTCCATTGACTTTAAAAGTTGAATTGTGAGTGAATGGTTTCCTCTGGTGATGTATGTGTGCACTTGTGTACATGATTGTGTGTGTGCGTGTGTGTGTGCTTTATTGTGTGTATAAAACACTGGAAGATACCAAAATGGCCCTAATCAAGAGCTCTTTTGCCTGGATATGAATATGCATCAGCGGCCGTGACAATGGGAGTGGGTGGTACCTCAAACTCGCTGCGAATGGTGTAGGATGTTTCCATGGTTACTGCCATGGCAACCCCCCTGCTGAATGAGTGGCGGTGGCCTCCGGCAGCAGAATGAGTTCTTCTTCCTCTCAGCCTTCGTGCCTCCTCTTCCTCAGGTCTGTGGGGAATGTTAAGCACAGCTCTCTCATGCAGGAGTAGGATGCTATATAAATGCACTTCATATTAAATAGAGTGAATTAGTTCAGTCCTAGTCTATTCTGAGAATACTCAAAAAGGGACCACTTCCAGTGATGGGGGCTGCTATGCAAGGTCTTATTTGTCACTGCTGGGCACTGTGGGGGTTTCAGTGTCTTGCTCAAGGATGCTTCTGATTGCAAACAGGTGGAAACGTAGCCATAGCCATCCCCCAGGCATCTGCTCTGCCTTCTGAGCCACAGACCTCGAGTCGTATTGTTGCATCTAACATGATGGTGCTTTGTCTCTACACAATGAGGCTTTTGCCTGGGTCTCATAAATGGTAGCTGAAGGAATGACTGACATCTTCATTTTCTGTTTGTTTTGTGGAAAGTATTTTTTATACTCAAAAAAAAAATGATGATTCCCATGAAGGTTTTACTCACAACCCCCCCCCCCCCCCCCCAGATGAACGGTCCTTTGTAGAACTCTTCTTGAATTGCAAAGACAGTCAACTCTATCACAAAGAACACTTAAAGAACCTTCTTTAAAAGGACCAGGCTGTATGTTGAACTCTCAAATTGCATGTAAATGTCAAATCAGGGGGACAAATAGACATTAAGACAGTCTTGGCAAGATGTATGTTTTGCACCATGCATATGAAGGAGCGAAGGCTGAGAGCCTGGCAGCTTGATCCGAACCAAGAACCCTTTCCACAGCGCAGCTGCCATGCTAGAGTCCTGAGCACCAACAGCCCTGCCAACCATCTGATGGGCATGAGGGTGCCGATGGTGGGGGCAGAGACAGTGACACAGTTGCAACATTGCCCATAATTTACACAAATGGCACTTTCCTCCTTCCATTCATTTTAATTGAGGCTAATACAAAACCAACAAAACTGAGGAAGACATATTCAAGTACTTTAAGTGTTTACTACTTTAAAGTAGTTTTACTTTGGTGGAATCAAGTAGTTGGTAGAATTATCAAATCTATAGTTACATCATGTCAGGACTACCAACAGTGGTTTTGAACCAGAAAACAGGAGAACAGTCATGTATGTACATCTAGCATGAGGACTGTGTGACTATGATTCATTTCACATGACTATGAGCTCTAATTGTGGTGCTGAAAGGGAAACAAGAGTTAGCTATCTATGTGTAGCTGAACTAATACACAAACAGACTATTACAGCATGACATGATTTCTGAAGCATTAATAGGAGCGATGTTAGGCAGGGATCATTTGCCTCTACCAATATCTGAAGAATGGAAATGATCTTGCAATTGCAGACAAGTAGAAGTATGACTTCTTCAGACGCTAGGTGAAATGAGCTATGTAGATCACAGTGTGTAGGTCACACGGAGCAGAGTCCTGTGAAAGTCCAGCAGCTGCTTTGCATGTAGGCAGACACACAAAACACCCTGTTCAAAATTTACCAAAATCTTTCAACTCTTTCTACATTTCAAATACAACATATAGAGAAAGCAAAGTCTAACGTGCTCAAAGACAGGCTCTGTCTGTGGTAGTTATCTGGATAAGTTACCATATGATGCAGTATATGCTCAGTGAACCATAATGCCGTATTTCCAGAGCCAGTATGATGGACTGAATATCTGCATGAGTGATTATAATGAGCAATATAGAAGCGTAGGAGTTCAGCAGGGGCAAGCCACAGGCTTCAGATCCCCGCGGATGCCTTCCTGGAGAGACTTGACACCTGTTGCAGCTTGCTGCTCATCATCACGACCCTTCAGACCAGGCTGACATGGTCTCAGCAGGTACAATAAAATCGAGATGTACTGGGGAGATATATAATGTTTACAGCAGTGTGGGCATTAACAGACAGCTGCTAACACTAGAGCGGATCCAGGGGTCGTTTCCCCAAAGAGTCGTTGATTGACAACCATTGTTCAATACAACATCATCTTGAACACTCACTCTGTTTGTTACTATGGTTATATGCAATAATAATTGTATAATTGTTGCAAGCCACAAACCCACGTGCCCCTCATGCAAAACTAAAGCAATCCACATTTATTATGATGTCTACTCATTTTAATATTCATTAAGGTAACTGATTAATTACATTTGGTGCTAGCGCAAATTCGATTATGGAGCCACAACACAGCAACACAATCATGCTGTTTCGTCCATTTTAAAGAATCGCATTGGGCCTGTTCTGTATTTTTTTTTTACATGTAACATGTAAAGAAATACACATATACTATATATACCATATATACCATTTGGTTTAACCAGCTAATTGTTCCTACCCATATTTAGCCTAAGCACAGATATGGATGTGTCCATATATGTATATATATATGGACACATTCATATCTGTAAGGCTAAATGTGGGTAGGAACAATTAGCTGGTTAAACCAAACCAATAAACCTACACCGTGAAAGGCAAAGAAGGAGATGTAATTCCAACTCTTTTTGGCATAATGAGTCATGGTGGGAGCTCCTCTGACAAAAACAAAAGCTTGGTGGAGTGTCTTCCTTGTCAGAGGCAGATATTAGTGCCATCCCCGACCAAAGTTTTAAGAGGTTGCCCCAAGGCATGTACTGTCACTGCTGGGGTCAGATATGCTCTTTGTGATAAGACATATGTGGGGAGAACATATTGAAATGTTGGTACTGAAGTCAACTACAAACAATACAGTCTTTCCTCTACCCACTCATAACCTGACAAAAGTCCCATTCACCACTGCTGTTTTCCCTGTACATCAGCACCAGCACAAATTGGTTTTGAAATGATCCCACTCATCCACATTTAGGCCAAATGCCCTAATTGTTGTCCACTGATGTTTAGGCCTACTGTATACCTGCGTCCACAAAACTAACTTTTCTTCAATTTTGCCTCCTGATTGAACAAATCAAACCCATCAAAAAAATCAGTTTTGAAAATCTCCACTAACTAAGCTCAGCCAGAACCATTTTATAGTGATCTATAGGCATTACCAAGATCTGTGCAATGTGTGGTGCCACCAGATGCTTTGCTGCCCTCTAGTGCCCAGTACCACAATAATTTCTAATGGCATGAGGGTGTTTGTATGCGGTTACTTGATATCAGTGGTTGTCAAACCCACCGGGTTATAATCTATTCCCTCAGTTAATGAAAAGTGCCTAAGGATTTGTAATCTTCTGTTATGAATAGCTAAAGTGATGGAAAGAATTTTAAGTGCATTGGCACATTTTTTGCAAATAGTTATCAGTTGAGGGGGGGGGGGGGGGGGGGAATTAGTCTGAATTAGTCTGAAAATAATTTTTGCCGTTTTAAAGGTGAAAGTCAAAGAAGAGAGGTAGCAAAATTCCAACTCAACTAATAACAGGAAGAAGCGGAAAATACGTGGGCCTGTATTCCTGGATACTGGTGGACATCACCAACTGCATCTTAGTGTGGTATGGTGACTGCTCTATCACAGACTGCCTGTGAAAACTATACAAAAATAGTGAAAACTATACAATAGATCACCGGTGCCGAGCTGCACAGCCGGGAGGACATCTATCAAAACTGATGTCTCTGCAGGGCAAAAGGCATCATCAGAGACACTTCTCACCCCAATCACAAACTGTTCACCCTTCTGCAATCCATCCTCTACCAAAGTTTTGACAAGCTGTCCGAAGGTGTGTACTCTCATTTGGTGTCAGTAGACATAGCCTGTCATTAGTTAGGCCTGTACTCTCACTTGGTGTCAGTAGACAGAGCCTGTCCTTAGTTAGGCCTGCTCTATCTGCCACTCAGTGAAAGGTTTGACACTATACAAGACTTTTATACGTACACTATTAGTCTGACATAAGCATAGAGCCAGCCATATCTATGGATTGAATGAACAAATTAGGATACCCTCATGAAATAGTGAAATAAATAATACCTCTGGCATACCTCTAGGCTAGTTCAGTCTTGTCGTCAGAGGCAAAGCTGATGTATCCAACAAGATGGTTAGAAATAATCCAGTTCTTTAAACGGCTTTCATCAAAGAATCCTCCATTTGACACAATTACAAACTTTGAGACATTATAGCTTGACTACTTCCCTAAATAGGTCGTGCATAATCTGGATCAGTGTTTTGGGTCATTGTCCTGTTGTAGAATTAAATTGGCTCTAGTCAAGGGCCGTGCCCAGGGTATGGCAAGGCGAAGTAAAAAAAAAAAAATCCTTTTGCACAGTACAAATGACATACTTTACAAGCACCAAAGTGCCCCTAAACTGTCCCATTCTGTACTCTGCTCCTTCATTTGTTTAATTTGTTCTGTGTCCCACAAGGTTTCTACTGTATGATCATGTTCATTGAATGATCTGTGTGATCGACACCTCAACACCTCAATTTTGTTTTCAGTAATCTCCCACCCAGTGTCTGTTTTCTTTTGCCCATTTTCTTTTCCTTTTATTGGCCAGTCTTGGACATGGCTTTTTCTATGAAACTCTGCCAGAGGCAGACACCTTCTTAAGACCTGGGCATGGTCTAAAACTTTCCAAGGCCTCAGAAGCTGGAGCCTCTGAAAGTTTCAGGCCACAACTGAGGGCCCCTGGCAGCCCAAGGCCATCCCAGACGAGGCCTGAGGCTTTCTTGAGCTCTGGGGAGGGGGCTGAGGCCCAAGGTACTGTCCTGAGGCTTTCTGAAGGCCTGACGATGCCAGGTCATGCCTAAGTTCATTTTGGTGGTATACGGTCATGCGAATGTCAGATATTAATTAACTGCCCAGGTTATTTTGTTACACTAGATCTCTATTGCTCGTAGCTTGACTGTTCTCTCCCTTGAACGTCGCTTTGGACAAAAGAGTCTGCTAAATGACTAAATGTAAATGTTATTAACTATTATATATTATTATTATACTATATTTATTAACTATTAAGAATTAAATTAAATGCAGGGTTGATGCAATTTATCATCAGTGTAAACCAATTTGTTTCTATTGATTTAGGATGTATTTAAAAAAAATACTTATGTTACTATGTATGCTTATAAAATCATATACCATGGAATAAAATCCTCATCTTGGGACCCTATTTGAAGCCCCTCCATTTCTAAGTCTGATTAAAACCCCTTTGTCAGTGTTTTCGGCCAAATGTGAGGCTTTCATCATAAAATGCACAATTGTTATTACAAAAATGAGTTGAACTGCGCCAGTAAATAGGCTACGTTAATACAAGTTAGTTTCGATTATCTTTTCGAGCTTTATGACTGACCTAAATAGTTTGTTTGGTTGGGCACAGCTTGTACATGCAATAGGTCTACAATGAAGCGACGTAAAGATAAGACGTGACGTCCGAGATCAGCTGACTGGTTTGTTTTGCTGTTGAGGGTAGATTTAAGGTGGACTTCAGCAGTGGTGAAGGCAAAGCCTCCACGGGACGGAGTACAGTTCAGCCTCTAACAGCATTCGTGATTAACCCATCTCCAGTATTCACGCAGCTTGTAAATATAATATTGTTTCACTGAAATAATTTCCAACATGCCTTCAGAAAAGACCTTCAAACAAAGAAGGACATTTGGTATGTACCTTAGCTATCGATACTTCTTTTGAAAAAGGAGCCCTCGCTGGATTCTAAGCTAGATAGCTAGCTAGCGCATTAGCTGAAGTTGTTGTTTACGACTCTGTTTTCACCCTCGAAGAATTTGTGCGAGCTGGAATGACATTTGCTTTAACGTTGTTCTCTGTTAACGTGACCTTTCTAGCATTTCTGTTCACGCAACTGAATTTGAAAATGACTGTCTTGGTCGTTTGGAGAATAATAATGTTAGTCGTTTGCCCAGTCTCTGACTAGTGTTGACTCGCTAACGTTATAACATTAGCTAGCTACATTTGTGTTTACATTGTGGAGCTGGCTGTTAGCTATACTGCTCCTCGGTGACGCGTTAGCCTTTTGTGTTAATTCCCCAATGCCTTTTGCCTTGACTTCATAGTTGGTAGATGGGTAACATTAAGTGTATCTCCAATAAAACCTAAATTATGAGTAAATTAGTTTATGTCCTAACACATTTCTTATCATTTGATATACATGTATCAGCCTAGTAAGCAGATCAATTGATCAACCTTATTGATGGCTTGATTTGCTGCCCTTCAAGCTATCAACACAAATGAAAAGTAAAGTCGGTTAGAAAAAAGTGCGATGCTTTTCCGTCTTGTGCGTGTGATGCTCAGACACAGCAGGCTGCTTTGGAAGCTGACAGGCCCGTGCGACTGGCAGCCGAGAGCTGCAGGAATGGGGGATGGGGACAATTTGTGAGGTGAACAGGGCCTGCTGGTAAAATGAAAGTTAAGCTTAATTATGTGCCTGAACAGCTAAATGAGGCATCGATGGAGATTTTCAGACGTAAGGTTAAAAATCTACAACGTAGCTTGAGCTACTTTTGTGTTTCAGTTGTACGACTGGATTAACTTGAGAGACTGTTGATAATGTAACAAAAGTGGCTTATAGTACAGTCGCGCTGGAAGAAATGATGTAACCACTGTGCCGGCCTTGGTCTCCCATTCCATGGTTTTGGGTCCTTTTGTGTTTTGGGAATTTGCGCAATATTAGCATGTGAGTTCATCAGTTGGGCTCCCACGTGCTATCTGTTCCTGCTCCCTGTTCAAAACAGGAACACAGTTAGCACGAGATTTTTCTTCACCGAGTCGACTTGGCCAATATTTTTGCAATTGGAACATTGTTGACAAATGTGTGGTTTGGTGACTGGAAGTCAGGCAGATTTGGCTGCAGAACTTTATGATCTAATCAAACTATTAGGCTTCCTGGTGGAAGTGAGTAAATGTTTGGTTTGGTTTGTTTGCTTATAAATGCTGAGTCATGTTAGGATGGATCAGCCCAAGGTAAACAAAGGTCTTCCTTGTTGTGACTGCTGAACTGAAAAGACAGAGATGAGGTTGGTCTTTACCAAAATCAACACTGGAAAAAACCCTCACTCAGGACAACCATTTCACAAAAGAAAGCGCACACCTCAGTCCTTCTAAGGATAACGGGGATTTAAAACAACCCTGGGGTTTAGCTGAAATGGAAATTGTGAATGGCAAAATGTCAAAGTTAACCCAGTAAGATTGAACTGTTTGTTTTTTGTGTTGTGTTGTCAGTTGTTTGCTTTTGTTTTGGTCTGCAGGCTTTGTTGGTTGTCGTAGCAACTGTTGGTCCTTGATTATAGATTATAGATTCAGTCGGGCAGGTGAAGCATAGAAGATAACGATAACACACACACTCAGATTAGCAGAAAATATATAGATGGAAATATAGACGTAGAAGAACCAACTAGGCAAAGAGCAGTCACTAAGGAATAGGTCCTTCGCATCTAATGTTAAACCTTATGCCTATGTACTGTGTATGGGACCCCCTCTCTATGAAATGGTTAGGATGGGGTTGAATGTGAAGGTGACCGTGGAACGGTCCACCTCCTTTCAAAGATCTGATTATTGACTTGGTTTCCATCATCCTTATCCACACCCTGATGTCCCTAGAAAGAATCCTCTTTCATAGGAGTGTAAGAAACAACCAAAAATAGAGAACACCTTCTACCCATTCCCTCTGCCGCTGGGTCAGCAGTATAGGCCAGAGAGTGACCTCCAATCACCTTCTAGGGCAACAGCTGTGAGTGTGGTGGGGGGGGGGGGCAATTCTACACCTAGCATCTCTACACCTAGCCTGCGAGTCAGGGCTCATGATCATAGAGTCTCTTTTGACTGACTGCAGTCTCATCAGATAATTTTGGCCCACCCTGGTGTGAAGCTACGCACTCTGATTGCCTTGAGGTGCAGCACAGGAAGCGGTGCTTGCAGCGCTGACCGTGATCTAGTTACTAACTGTGTGTGTGTGAGAGCAAGAGAGAGAATCAGTGAGTGAGGGAGTGTGACTGCAGCAGAGGAAGCCAACATCAGAGTAGATGCGGGGGGGGGGTTAGTGTTTGACAATTGAGCCTCTTGGCTTCCTGTAGCTGCGTACCCTCATGGAGTGTCAGTTTACAAGCGTGATCCTGAGAATTGTCAGAAACTGAACTTATTGCAAACAGAGGTGACTAGTAAGTCAGATATCCAAGAATTTAAAAATACACCAAACAGGAGGACCAGTTTACACTGTAGAATATTGGTGGTTGCTAAGGGGACATAATCGGTCATGTGACTTTCTCTTCACAGAGCAGCGAGTAGATGATGTCAGACTGATACGGGAGCAGCACCCCAACAAGATCCCGGTCAGTAACACCTGTTTTACACACACACACACACACACACACACACACGAAACTGACACCACCTGTTTCTGTGTTTTTCACACTATTACCACCTGTTTACATGTATCTGTTAGCTACACACTCAACCTAATGAGATTCCTGTTAATTGATTATATTACCAACACAATAGCACCTCATCCCAGTAAGACCCTGATGTGTAGAACCTGAGACACCATTTTGACAAACACAGAAACATGGTGAAAATCATGTGAATATTCGTCTCTGTTGTTGTCCTTGGGTAATAATGAGTTCGTAGCACCACATTGTTTTCATATGTTGAATGTTTTGAGTCACCCTGTCATGTGACAGAGCCATCCCTGAAACTTGCTCTTGTGACAAGTAAAGTGACACATGTTGACCAGTTGAAGTTGCCTTGTATTTAGGCCATCAAATAAAAACAATCTCTGTAATCGGTCAAAGATGAGACATGTCAGTTTTGCCTTCAAATTAAAAGTACAAAAATAATTTTATATACATAGAAAACGTATTGAAAATTACAGTATCAATTTTGAAGTTTACAATGACCTTTTCGGCCATACTTTCATTCCTTTAATTTTCACTTTCATTCATATGACTCTTTGATTAAAACATTGCTTTTGGTTTCAAGGATTGCTTTTGTGATCGAAAGTCAGCAAGTAATACGTTGCTACGCAGTACCTGAAACACTAAAGTTCTATTTGCATGATGAATTATTTATTTTCTTCGCAGAAGCCATTAATCCTTACATATTGTATGATTGTAGAGTTCCTTTTGCAAGTCACGTTATCAAGTCTCTGATGAGTCTCTCCCTCCTCTTGGCTGGTTGGAATTGGCTCAAAGAGCAGCTGAGGCCAGAGTCAGACATCCTGCCCTAGTAAGGAGTGTGTGGCATGTATTTGGTGCCCCCAGCTTTGGCTATCCAGAGTAAACAAATATGTATGCAAATGGGAATATGCAAAAATAATGCATTCAGAAAGTGTTTAGACCCCTTCACTTTAGACATTTCAAAAACAAACAAGGCTGACTTCCGTCAGTTTTATTGTTGCACAATGACACACAGCAACGCACACGTGCATATATTAGGTGGCGACACAGGACACACACACGCAGGCCGAGGTCGCCGTGAATTTGACTTCTGCATTTTCCCATCCCGGACTGTCCTTCCTCCAGGACCCCAGGAGCAGTGGGCAGTTTTTAAGTGCCCGGGGACCAAGTGAAGTGAACCGTCCATCTTGGTCAGGGACGGACAGGAGAGTGTTCTGTTCTTTTGCGGTTTTCTGTTGGGGTTCTTAGTGGAGGAAACCCCTTTGTGAACACGGGGAGAACATGCAAACTCCACACAGAAAGGCCCGGGAGATAGCCCACCTGAGCACTGAAGGTCTGGGGAGGACCTGCCCCCTTGAGCCAACAGCGCCCCCTGCGGGAATCGACACTCTACACTCAATACCCCACAATGACCAAGCAAAAACTGTATTGTAGAAATTATTGCCAATATATTAAAAAGGAAAAACTGAAATATCACATTGTCATAAGTATTCAGGCCCTTTAGTCAGTACTTAGTTGAAGCACCTATGGCAGTGATTACATCTTTCAGTGTTGACACGATAAGCTTTGCACATCTGGATTTGGGGATTTTCGGCCATTCTTCTCTGCAGATCCCCTCAAGCTCTGTTAAGTTGGATAGGGACTGTTGGTGGACAGCCATTTTCAGTTCTCTCACAAGATGTTCGATTGGGTTTATGCCAGGCCTTTGGGTTGGCCTCTCAAGGACATTCACAGAGTTGTCCCTAACCCATTCCTGTGGGATGGTATTGGGCAGGTGATGAGTGGTGCCTGGTTTCCTTCTGGCATGATGATTAGAATTGAAGCCAAAAAGTTCAATCTTGGTTTCATCAGACCAGATAATCTTGGTTCTCACAGTCTGAGAGTCCTTGAGGTTCATTTTTGCAAACTCAAAGCCGTAAACAATTCAAGCCAAATCAACACGTTGCTTCAGGAGCATGAATGGGAGGGATGCAATTTCATTGGCTTTTGAATCAAATATCAACAACCTTTTGCCAGAATGTCATTCTGCATCTTTCAAATACTGATAAAAAGGGTTAAAAGCTTTAAAAACATGATGCCAATCGTGTGGAACGCTTGTTCAAGTATAACATGAAATACTGGTTTCAGTATAATGACATGTGGTGGTGGTGCCGGGAGGCTGCAAGCTGCTGCAGGCCCTGTGGCATGTGCCACTGCTGCCGGGCAACAAGGGCCTGCTAGCTCACGGGGGCGGCGGTGGATCAAGTGTCCTCCCTGTCCACCATCTGCCGTTGACACGCTGCATCCTGCTCTCTCCATTCCACTCTCATATTCCATGCATCCCACATCTGACGGAGAGGTGCCAGATAAGCATGATCCCATAGGACCAGTCCCAGATGGGACATCCAGACAAAGGGTGGTTGTTGGCGCGTCTGTTTGTTTTTGCAAAGTGAATGTGTTGTGAAAGTAGTGCCTCTTACGAGTGTGAGCCTCCCTAAGAAAGGAGGTCTTATTGATGAATACGTGTTTTTAACCCCTCAGGTCATCATTGAGAGGTATAAGGGGGAGAAGCAGCTGCCTATTCTGGACAAGACAAAGTTCCTGGTTCCGGATCACGTCAACATGAGTGAACTCATCAAGATCATTAGGTAATCTGACTGTTCCAGCACCCATCTTACTGGGGGGGTTTCCGGCATAAGACATGTTAAGTGTACTGGTAGCCGTCAGGGGATGACACCTGTTGGCTGTTTCTTCAATGTTGGCATCATATGTTACCCTGTTAGACTCTTGTATTTGCCATTTGACTTAGCCCTCCTTTTTAGCTGTCCTAGGACAAACTATCCTCTCTTGACGTGTGTGTGTGTTTGTGTGTGTTTGCTTGCTTGTGTCCACCAGGAGGCGCCTGCAGCTGAACTCCAACCAGGCCTTCTTCCTGCTGGTCAATGGCCACAGCATGGTGTCTGTGTGCACGGCCATCTCCGAGGTGTACGAACGCGAGCGCGATGACGACGGATTCCTCTACATGGTCTACGCCTCGCAGGAAACGTTCGGAACGTCACACGCACACTAGTCGTCTCCGGGCTGCCGTCAGAACAACAGTATGACTGTCGCCGCCTCATTCCCACGTACCCCCACCTCCCTCTCAAAATGACACCTTTATCTGATTTCACCCCAACGGTGTGTCCCCCCCCCCTCCCCCCCCTCATTCACGCCTTCAGCTCATTGCCCCTGCTTAGCTGCCCCCCACCCCCTAATGCTGCTCATAGATCCTCATATAGAGAGAGAATTACTGACCCCAACATCCCTCATCCTGTTGGTAGGTGAGCTGACCAGGGTGTAAGCGGTAAATTGACTGGAGCACAGGTGGCCGCCCACTGCTGCATACTGTCAGGTGTGCAGAGGTAGAACATGTGTGTTTTCTACTTGAAATACGTGTTTGTGTGTTTGTGTTAGCTGGATCACTGCAGCCTGGTGAAGCCTGCTGCTGAAGCTGATGCTCTGACACTGACTGATGGAAGCCGTGACCAATCAGCCATTAGTCTGACTAGAGACCTATTAATGTTGACCAATCTGCTGTCAGTCTGATTTCCCTCACCTCAGTGACTCCACTGTTTACTAGGCAAACAAACGGCCATGTTTGGTTCCTGCAAAAAAAAAAACAATCAACAATCACCATTCATACTTTAATGTCAAATGGGGAGGGGGGTAGATCATTTTAGCCATAGCTTTATTTCAGTTTAAAGCATATTAGCTAATAGCATGCATACATTATGTGTGTACACACACACACACACACACACACACACACACACACGCGCGCACGCTATTGGTCCTTGAGGACTCCAGACAGCTCTTGGTGTCCTCTATGTTGTTAAGTGAGGTGAAGGAATTTGAGATTCTGGGTTTTCCTGTTTCCTCCTCACTTTATCATCTACGTTCCTGCCTTGTACAGTTCCTTCCAGAGCGTTCCTCACTGAGGGCAGTCATGAGGAATACTCAGGTTTCTTATGGAAAAGACTAAAGAAGCTACGCTCTTTTATGCCTGCTCAGATTGTAGTGAGATGCTTTTTAATGTAAAATGCAGACAGCGTGAGATTTAAAAAAAAAAAAAAACTTGATTTAAAAATAATTGTTATGTCAGAAATGTGTGAGTGAATGTGGGGATGAAGCATGGTTTCCAACGATGGTGATGATGATGATAATGGTGTATAGACCTGGTGTCATTCTGACTCTGACATTCTGCACAGAATCACATTCGCCTCAGATTTGGCTGCTATATCTGGCATCAGATGCAGCCTAGTCTCTCCCTATTGTGATGACCTCAGAGGAGGTTAAAGGTCAAGCCCCCTGCTTTAGGATGCACGCTGACAGGATGCCGTTCAGAAGGTCATGTGGCTTTTTGTCCCTGTGTGCTGTCCCACTTTCTCTTTATCTTAAGTAATTGTATAAAAAAGTTACAAGCATTTTTATCCTTAATCAGTTATCAGCTGTTCATCTTTGTTGTTTTTATTTAAATGGTTGTTTATGTTTTATGTGTAAAGATGAATCCATATAGTAAAGTTCAGTCAGTAATGAACAAAGCAGTCTGAGGGAAAGGCTTCAGCCTTTCAGCAATATTACACAACTTTTTTCTTGTATTTTTGTTGATATTTTAAACAATAAAATAATATTATACATATCCCTGTATTGTCCTGAATCTGTGTTGTTACAATGCCAACTGTGTGTTTGTCAACTGTGAAAACAGCCTAATGTGCCTCTAATTAAGTGACTTTGCTATGTTATTTTTCATCTTCTTTTTGTCCTTCTTTGCGGCAACTGTGAAACTGCCTCAGACTTAAAGATGCCAGTGGCAGTATCTGGTGAAAAAAGTACAATGAAAATTGCCAAAGAAAAATGGGAAGAAAGGGTAACCAGGGCCTTTTTCTTAAGGACTAGGGCAGTGTCTGTTATTCACACACATACACATGATTAGGTAACATGACATGCTGTGAGATTTAGGCTACCCAATGCTGTGTAAAAATACCGCTGCCAACCGTGATGAACGCTGCCCTGCTCACTATTAAAAGTGGGTCTTTCTGGCCGGGCAAAGGTTGAAGGGTGAAGCCTATTAAGTGTTTGTAGGTTCACATGTACAGTAGGTCAAGTTATGGTGCAAAGGTGAAGTTACATGTTTGAACACAGAAGATCTAACAGGAACTGTTTCTCTACTTAAGAATACAATAAAGCAGGTGTTTAGGAAGTTGGGTAGAGTGAAGATTTCTTCGTGTTCAGATGCAGTACGGTAGGTGTTTCTGTTTTTATTTTGGGCAGATATATCTGGAGCTAGTCCACCCTGTGAGATCCATTCTCAGTGGAGAACACCTGTGCAGGTCCACAGGGTGTCACCACCTAGCCCAGCCTCTCTCTGCATCTCCTCACTCAACAACAAGTTATTTTACTGAAAATGTTGCTGTTTTGAGGTAACATCTCGGGGGTATTCGTCGTACGTGGTTTAGTGACAAACCTGGATAAGTTAACTCAGAGTAAGTGGTAAACCTCCTAATAAAAGAACCCCCATTGGTTCATTCTCCTAGCAAAACAACATCAGAGGGCTCTTCTAAACCACGTACGACGAATACCCCCCTGAGCTGAAGTACACTGTGAAGTTTCATGGTATGTTCTTATGACACACCGCAACAGATATAGCAGTGTTTGTACATGGTGCAGCCCCCTACATACGGAAGTACCAGTATTCGTTGTTCTTCTGCTTTGGGTAGGTCCCAGTAACTGGTCTGTATGAACATTTCAAGAGGCTAGGGCAAGACCTAGAACTGCACTATCAGATGTTGATAAACGAGAGAGAGATCCAGACGCTTCTTGGCCACTAGGAGGTGTGCTGACCAAGCGTCAAAGTTTCTAAATTCTTAATTTTAAAGTGGCAGTAAGGCTAAAGCAACACTGACTACAGCACAAGCATGCTAACTGCTGTATTTTAGCAATGAAGTTGGTAATATGTCATGAAAGCTTACATTTTAAAGGGGTAGTCTGTCCTGGATCAAAGAACTACATAATGCATAGCCTGACTGGCTTGTGGGAATGACAGGGTGTGTTCATCTGTTCTTCATATGACCATATACCATTCAAATTAATTTGGAGATGATGCTTCAGCTAGTTGTCTATAAAACATACAGTACATTAAAGCGTTTAAAATTCCTGTATACTGTTGCTTTAAGTACTTACCTTTTCTTTCACATGCACAACTACACACACCACTGAAATAGGACTGTAATATATTTCAGAGCTATTTTAAAGCTATTTCGTAGCTATGTACGTCAGGTTCATAAGAGTAGGTATTAGCTGTCACAACTCATGATTTTGTGAATTAGGAAACATAATCCAGACAAAGCTATCCAAATTAAATCTGAAAAAAAATCTAATTTTATTTTTCATGTTCTTAATTCCAAATAGTATACGAAACCCACTGTTTTACATTTTTACATTTGAAGAATACATTTCATTGTCATGGCAAACCATGTTGTATTTAAAGCAGGAAAAGATAAGGCAGCATGCATAGGAAACAGCTTTCATCCTGAATTTGTACTGAATGCACTAGGGCTCTGGAAGACCTGTACTGCTGAACATCAGCTTCAATTAATCAGATGATGTCAGAATATATGATAGGAAGGAACACAATCCAAAACATTCAAAACATTAGATGCTTACTGAAAATATATTTTTTTCTACTACTGTTTAAAAATGAATAAGAACCAACTAGGAGTGTAAAAAAGTCTTTTTGGAAATGCTATCAGCATTAAGACACATTACGGTATACTGCCAGGGGATACTGGCAGTAGAAACAGAGAAAGCTGTACAGAAAGTGAATATTCTGAGAGCCCCAATAAGAATAAGGAATACTGCACTGGTGATGGTTGACCTGACCGGCAGATTCTGGTGAAGAAGAGAGCTTGGGCTTCAGGAATAAACACTCCTGAAAATCCTTTCAGAAAGCAAAGCCAGAGTATAACCAACTACATGTCCCAGAATGCACATCTGCTGCACAGTGCAGCGCCACCACATCTCATAGGATGAAACAACCTGAACTCTATCATCTGTTGTCTTGTCAATGCCAATGTATGTAGGACTGTATTTGATCCATTAATTCAGTGATTGAATGATATGATAGCATTCATATAAAACCTTTGTTAAGATCTCACCAAAGTGTAGATGTGTATGAAAGTATAGATGCTTTTATGATCTCGTTGTGCTTTTATGACGGCTGTCCTACACTGGGATTGAATCTGCAACCTCAGGTATGGCATTTGGAGTCGCTACCAAAGAGGCCAAAAGCCTAAGGAGCCTACTGATTTCTGTTACAATCACATGTCATGCAAGGACATAGCACCACATTTTAGGCCCTGCACCAAACTGTTCATGTCCCCTACTCCCTTCCTCAGACCAGACCCCCCCCCCCACGTCCCTAATGTTTTGTCACTATGGCAACACATTTGACCTGCAGGCATAACCAGATGCCGGTATTCACTGTGCCAGCAACACTGCATTATCACAGCTGGTTTCCAACAGCTGCCAATCAGAGTGTCATTTTAGAAAGTGTACTGAAGTGGATATGATCAAATATGACCAAAATAGTTCTACATTAATAGTGCAATGTTTACATTTATTAACAGAGTCACCTCTATATCTAAATTGACAATGTGATTGTAACAGTGTTCCTCAGTATTCTCTTGCATTGTGTGCATTTTGCCTTTAGGTCAATGAGGTTACTGTCTGTTTTCATATAAATGTCTGACATCCATATTACAGTCAGAAAAACAACCGGGCAAAAATGCTCTAAAAACACAAAGACACCAGAATGCATGGCAATACTGAGGAACCTCCATTTTTAAGCCTTCTTGTGCATGACTGCGGTGGATCCAGGGGCACGATGAGTCAATACTCTATGGCCATACATTCCATGACAAGTTGATGATCTGTTGAAGTGTTACTTAAATTGTTCACTCATCTCTTTGTAGTCCATGAGGCTTGGTGAATACGTCATGGACTTGAGATATTCATTCTGAATCTAATACACATTATGGATACGATGTTGAACTGTGAGGACAAAATACAATGCGCAATACAACATAGACTAGACTTGCATGTCTCATCTTTAAGATATCTCATACACTCTTCCATGGTCATTCTGACATGTTTGACATGTGAGGAGTTTAACCTTTATGTCTTCTAAGCTTTTTTTCAGAAAAGGCAAAACTGTATCCCTCCTGCTCTTCTCTTATATACTTGTAGGCACGTGGGAAGCCCTGTCTAAAGCACTATAAGGCAATGTGTGATGAATCCCTTCAAAAGCATCCTGATACAAAATACATATCTTCAATATGGCCAGAACCTGCTGGCCTGCAATAACTAACAACCAGGACACACTCTCTGATTGGATAAAA
Source organism: Clupea harengus (assembly GCF_900700415.2). Lineage (NCBI taxonomy): Eukaryota > Metazoa > Chordata > Actinopteri > Clupeiformes > Clupeidae > Clupea > Clupea harengus. The sequence continues at coordinate 11,569,117 of NC_045154.1, read as the reverse complement.
AAGTGCTTTCAAGATGTCACTCAACCTTAGCTCGTCCCTCCACACACATTCACATAACGGGACCGGGTAACAGTCCTCTTAGAGGCGGGCACACATCAGCACCAGGAAGTGGGTGAAACACTTCAGTCTTCCGTAGCCTGGCACACAACACAACACTACACAAGTTGTCCCTCTCAGAGGTACCAGGGCAACCTTTTTTTATCAATATTAGTTTTTTTCCCCCTCCAATTCAAGTGCTTTATGTTATTCGACTGGCAGATTCTGACATTTACAAATACATAAACGTTTTTCGAAAAGTCATAGAAATATTTTAAAAATATGTCAGGAACCTGAAAAATAGCATGTAAAAACTTGATGACAATGACAAACGAAATAAGATACTCAAGAGTCCCTGAGTGAACTCCTGTTCACTTATACAAAAAGATCTCTGTCAATTCCATTCAGAGGTCCAATAAAACACACTGTTAATGCAGAAGGAATCACAGAAGAGGGACATTCTGGATTCTCTTGATATTATTTGGCAATTTACTGAATGAGGATAGCAACAGAGGCCCACCCTCTTTAATACAAAAACTCAGAGGATTTGGCAGTCTGTGCAGGTCTCTTCCACTCTGAGGAAGAAAATGCCACTGTGTGCCACTCCTGTCTCCCTCCCAGGGCCAGCATGGTTTCTCAGCGTAAGGATCATTCTCTATTCATGAGATTTTCTACCTGAGTGGGGAGAAAGAGTGTCTAAATGCTTCAGTTCCTTTCCCTGATGAAAAAAGGCCACACACACAAAAAACTGACTCCCAAAATGAAAAGTACCCTCATGGCTGTGGTGCCCTCTTCCTCCGCCTCCAGTTAAGACCAACTTCGGAGGAAGTTTATAGAGGTGACCACTGATCCAGCCTGCAGAGGTTCTACAGAGAGAGTTGATAGGGGTGCCCACTGATCCAGCCTGCAGAAGTTCTACAGAGAGAGTTGATAAAGGTGACCACTCATCCAGCCTGCAGAGGTTCTAGTGGGCTCCATCTAGTAGTGGGTAAGAGAGGCTCAAAGAGAAAATAAGCCTGCAAACAACGGAGTCTTTGGAGGTGGAGTTGTTAATTACTGAAATCAGACGAACTAGACCTTTTAGAGACTTTTCTGAACTGAAATCTTTGGAAATTAAGGTGTTTTAGGACTTTTTACATTTATTAATTACTATATATTTATACTCTGCTCTTTAGGGCCTAGTATTTAAGGACTGGTGTGTATAGGGACAGGTCTTTTTAATGGGGTTGAGTGTTTTTTAAGGCCTGGTTTAGAGACTGTGGCCATAAAGGAGTATATAGGAGTTGGAATCACTGGGTCTTGAATCTTTAGGAACAGTCTTCAAAGACTGGTGGCTTCAGGTACGAGAGACTTTCAGACTTTTCAGCTTTGCAGAGTTTTTAGGATTAGAGTCTACGACTAAAGTCTATAGTTTCTTGATGTATGTGGGATTGAAGTCAGTTGTGATCTCTGGAGCAGATTCCTCTTCAGAGCCTCGGTACCATCCCGGGCTGAAATCTTGTCTAGTCTCCTGAGTCTTGGCTGTCAGTCTGAGGGGCGTACTTCAGCCGAAAAGTCCCTGGAACGGAGGAAAACACCACTATCATTTGCTGAATAAAAAAGTACACCGTACACACAGACATCCCTATGGATCACATGACATACCTTGCTGGGCGGAGTCCATGGCCGGCTGCTTGCAGTCTTGTGCCCGGTGGCCACTCACACCACAGTTGTAACATGAGATGTTCCCGCCCCCCTTTTTCAGGTTGCCTCCATTACCCAGCATTCCGTAGGGCTGGTACACATTACCCCCGCCCCCCAAGAAGCCCTGCATAGGTGGAAGGACCAGCCCCTGGTGCTGCTGCTGCTGCTGCTGCTGCTGCTGCTGTGCCTCATGTGATAGGCTGTTGCTGTAAAGAGGAGGGGCTACAACGGGGTAGGAGAAGGGTGTCGGTGGAGCAGCGCCCCCTGTCAGCAGAGGGCTGAGGTGCAGCAGAGGGCCCAGGGTGAACACCGACGTGCCCGAGAAGGGGTGGGGGAAGTACCCGGTGTAGCTGGTGGGCAGCGCTGCGTACGAGCCGCAGTTCCCACTGCAGCCGCACGAGCTGCACACACACATGCATGACGAAGATGACGATGAAGACGGAGCAGAGTAGGAGGAAGATGACACGCCGTAGCAGGCCTCTGTGGAGGTGGGGCTGGTGCTCGGCGCCAGTGCTGATATGTTGTTAACGCAATAGGTGTTGCCAGGCACGGCCATCATGGGAATGCTACTCGCCGTCGCCATGGGGACCCCGCTGGCAGCAGGGAAGGAGGACTTGGAGGAGTACGAGGAAGACGGCGAGGGGGCAGAGGATGAGGAAGAGGAGAAGAAGGGGTAGTGGTGCCCACTCCGTGCGGGGAGGGAGGGGGACAGCTGCAGGTGGAGTGGAGGGTGTGAGACGTGGTGCACGGTGTTGGACGTGGCTGTGAGGGCAGAGCTGGTCTCCACCATGAGCCCCGGCGGGGAGCGCAGCATGCTGGGGGGGGTCTCCAGGCTCAGGCTGGGGAACAGGCTCTCCAGACGGGCCCCCATCACGAGCCGCCGGTCGTCAGCGCACAGCGGGGGAGGCCGGGGCTTTCGGGGGGAGGTGAGGGAGCGCCCGGGCGCCAGTGGAGGGGGCAGGTTTAGGGAGGGGGTGGGGTCAGTCTGCACAGGGAGCACCTGCGCGGTTGGCCTGCTGGGGCCCGATGACAGTACCGGGCTCATAAGGACCGTCCGGTCCTTCTCGCTGATATCCAATGCGGCCTCTCCACCTGACCAAAGGAAAAGAAATAGCAGCTTAGCCATGCCAACATCATCACAGAGGCAACTCATATGAAGACACCACACAGAGCAACACAGTTTTAATGAAATGGCTTTCATTATCCTCACTACCCTCTTTAGCACAATTAAAAAATGTGGACTGCGGAGTACTGATACAATAACCAACCAACCATTCGTGACAACAGCCTAAAGAAAAGCATCTAATTTGGTCAATCAAGGACATCCCTGCATACGATCCCTGCTAGAGCTGGTTGAGATCTGTTCCAGAGGTAGTTGTGATCTGGGCCATGTCAGTCAAATGGCTAAACTCACGGCGGTGCAGGTCCTTAGACTTGTCGAAGGCCACGTCCCTGCTCTTGGGCGTCATGGGGCTGTTGGGGGCACTGGAGTAGCCTGAGGAGGAGCTGCTGTCTCTGGGCACCGGCACTGAGCCTGTTTCCACCTCCACCCGCAGCTCTACACAACACAACACAACAGTAGTGAGTGGGATTGCGGAGGGATTGCGTGGAAGAGTGTTGCCTTGTATCTAACATTCCTGAATTCCTGAATGTATGTGTGTATGTGTGCATGAGCGTGCATGAGTTTTGTGTATGTGTGTATTTGTGTCATACCTGTATTGCTACTGGTGTGTGTGTGTGTCAAGGGGCTGACATGGCTGGAAGGCGTCACTCTGGCAACTCCACTGCAGGACACTGGAAATTGAGAGACCACATACCTCTTCTCTCTGCTCACACAAACACACACATACACACATGCTATGAATGTATTATATACGTAACATAAGCACACAAAATTATCAACTGTGCATCTGACATTATTGTGTATATGTGCCACAATTTAGTAGTGTATACATGAGTGAAAAGTGTACAGGTCATGAATATTTCAGTAGTCTCAGGTAGTACCATCCTAGTGTACTGTAGTATAGTGTAGTGTAGTGTAGTGTAGTGTAGTGTAGTGTAGTGTAGGGTAGTGTGGTGTAGTGTAGTGACAAAAGAGAAAGCTCTGTTGAGCGGGGATAGTTGGCTGTGTGTTGT